>NC_092145.1:44180239-44481602 GCF_043159975.1 Macaca nemestrina | reverse complement strand
ATGTCATATGGAAACAAAAAAGGAACCCATATAGCCAAAACAATCCTAAGCAAAAAGAATAAAGCTGGAGGCATGACACTACCTGATTTCAAACTATACTACAAGGCTACACTAAGCAAAACAGCATGGTACTGGTACCAAAACAGATATATAGACCAATGGAATAGAACAGAGGCCTCAGAAATAACACCACACATCTACAACCATCTGATCTTTGACAAACCTGACAAAAACAAGCAGCAGGGAAAGGGTTCCCTATTTAATACATGATTTTGGGAAAACTGGCTACCCATATGCAGAACACTGAAACTGTATCCCTTCCTTACACCTTATACAAAACTTAACTCAATATGGATTAAAGACTTAAACGTAAGACCTAAAACCATAAAAACCCTAGAAGAAAACCTAGGCAATACCATTCAGGACATAGGCGTGGGCAAAGACTTCATGACTAAAACACCAAAAGCAATGGCAACAAAAGCCAAAAATGACAAATGGGATATAATTAAACTAAAGAACTTCTTCCCAGCAAAATAAACTATCATCAGAGTGAACAGGCAGCCTACAGAATGGTAGAAAATTTTTGCAATCTACTCATTTGACAAAGGGCTAATATCCAGAATCTACAAAGAACTTAAACAATTTTACAAGAAAAAAACAAACAACCCCATCAAAAAGTGGGTGAAGGATACGAACAGACACTTCTCAAAAGAGGACATTTATGCAGCCAACAGACATATGAAAAAAAGCTCATCATCACTGGTCATTAGAGAAATGCAAATCAAAACCACAGTGAGATACCATCTTATACTAGTTAGGATGGCACCATTAAAAAGTCAGGAAACAACAGATGCTGGAGAGGATGTGGAGAAATAGAAATGCTTTTACACTGCTGGTGGGAGCGTAAATTAGTTCAACCATTGTGGAAGACAGTGTGGTGATTCCTCAAGGATCCAGAACCAGAAATACCATTTGACCTAGGAATCCCATTACTGGGTATATAGTCAAAGGATTATAAATCATTCTACTATAAAAACATATTCACACATATGTTTATTTCAGCACTGTTCACAATAGCAAAGACTTGGAACCAACCCAAATGCCCATCAGTGATAGACTGGATAAAGAAAATGTGGCACATATACATTATGGAATACTATGCAGCCATAAAAAAGGATGAGTTCATGTCCTTTGCAGGGACATGGATGAAGCTGGAAACCATCATTCTCAGCCAACTATCACAGGAAGAGAAAACCAACCACCGCATGTTCTCACTCATAAGTGGGAGTTGAACAATGAGAGCACATAGACACAGGGAGGGGAACATCACACACCATGGCCTGTCAGGGGGTGAGGGGGCTAGGGGAGGGATAGCATTAGGAGAAATATCTAATGCAGATGACGGTTTGATGAGTACAGGAAACCACCATGGCACGTGTATTCCTGTGTAACAAAACTGCATGTTCTGCATATGTATCCCAGAACTTAAAGTATAATAAAAAAAAAAAAGAAGAAGAAAGAAGGAGAAGGAGGAGGAGGAAGAGGAGGTGGAGGAGGAGGAGGAGAAGGAGGAGAAGGAGAAGGAGAAGAAGAAGGGGAAGGATGAGAAGGAGAAGGAGAAGAGGAGAAGAAAGGCTTCTTACATGCAGAATATGTTAGGAACAAGGGACAAGCCAAAAGGAGACTATATGACTCAAATTTGGGCTTTACATCTAGAAAGTAAGAAGTATTCTCTATTGTGTGTATAAAAAGCCCAAGGAAGTACAGTATATAAAGTACTTAGAGTAGTCAAATTCATAGAAATAGGAAGTAGGATGATGTTGCCAGGGGCTAGGAGGAGGGGAGAACGGGGGGAGTTGTTGTTTAATGTGTACAGTTTCTATTTTGTAAGATGAAAAAAGTTCTAGAGATTGGTGGCACAAAAATGTGAATGTACTTAACACTATTGAACTGTACACTTAAAATGGTTAAGATAGTATATTTTATGTAATGTATATTTTATCACAATTTTTTAAAATTCCAAAGAAGAAAGAATCTCAACCTAGATTAAGAATGAAAGAGATTAGGGCTTTCTTCTCCTTTCCTCAATAGTTATTTAAACACCCAAGAACACTATATGGTCCTTTCTCACCCCCACAGAATCATATATCCCATCATCCTCTTACCGTTGGGAACTTAATTCTAATAAACAGTGTTTATTAGAATTCATTGTTTGAAAATCCTTCCAGCTATTGACTACAGTCTAACTGTGGAATAAAATGGCCTTCCATTTCAACTGATTAATACAGATTTCCTCACCACCTGAGAATGTTTTTTCACGATATGAACCTTGCTATTCTCAGGAGTATTCATTTCCCTATGGTATTTTCCTGTTTTATAGACAGCAGTCTGTGTTTTCTGCTACAGTAAGCGCATGCAGAAGTGGTTGAGTTACATAGGCCTTGGAAGCCTGAGGCTTCTGTGGATATTAGCAAAATGCCAATCACTCATCCCTGGGCTCCAAAGACAATAACAAAAGAGAGTGAAATTGACTTTGTAAGAGCTGGACCAAATTGTAGCCTGTGTGGTTCCTAGGGAGAATTTGCCATTAAATGAGGATTACTTCGTTCCCTACGAAGTAAGGAGATGTAGGATATATAAAGAGGCTGGGCAGCAAGGTGAGGTGAATGAGGTATGAGCAGGATGTTTTTGAATGTGAATGCAGCACCATTTCTGAGCACAAAGAATCTTTGTATCCCCCACTGCAAGACCATAATTCATTGTTTCTCAGTAACTATTGACTGGATCTTAGACACCCAGATCAGCACCAGGTGCTGTGAGGAATACTGAAATAGACATCTGATCAATCCTCCTCTCAATAGCCTTATTGTCTGACTGGGGAGTAATCCAGGGCAGATTTCAAAATACTCACTTTTTCTAAATCTCAAATACATTGGCTGTTCTTTGAAGTCCAAAAGAGAAGAGACTCATGTGGATTGGGAGAGATGGGCCTGGAGCAGGGCATGCAGAAGATTAAATAGGTTGTCTTCTCCCAAGAGCACCTGTTGTGGGGGCAAGTGGGAGCTGAAATCCATTCTTCACCCCTATTTTTTCAAGCTGTGTTCTGGCTCACAGCATGAACCCTGAAGAAGGGGTGTGTTTCTCCTGGTTTGTCTTCCCAGCAGGTCTGCCTTTTTTTTTTTTTTTTTGGATTACTGCATCAGGGGTGCCTTTTGTAATTCAGCCAATGATGCCATATGTGCTGGTGGAGACCCTGCCTGGAGACAGATGATCACATTGTTCAGGGCCAATGCTAGGAAGATCATGAGGCTGCTGTCCAGAGGAAGGTCAGGGTGCATACTTATGGTTCCCAAAGGCAGCTTTTCTACCACTAGGACTTCATTTTGACATAGTGAGTAGTAGCATGTCAATAAGTTGCTTTTGTTTTCAAGCTAGTCCACAGAACATCTTTTGAGTATGACAAAAATACTCCATTCTAGGTGGGCAAACTACAAAGTGGCCTTTTCTAGTAAACTGGTAAGGGTAACAAAGGTTTTGTTGTTGTTCCAATGTGTTCCCTGTTCCAACTTGGCTGGGTGCATTTGTGGAATGTAAGAAATGCACATCTATCTGTGTTGGCCCTGGCTAGCCTGTAGCCAAAAGTGTGGATACTGGGACTTTCCCAGCCTTATTTTTAACCATTTAAGATACTCCAGAAAGAAGCTTAAGAATGTTAAGTTTTCTTCTCTACTTCTGAGTACACTGTTAGCATCAGATTTGAAGGGTAGGGCCAGTCTTCTGGAAAGCACATAGAAAACAGTTCCCTAGGTTTGTATGGTGGGGAGGAATGGCATAACAGTAACATGGCTAGACTCTACAGTATTACTGATCAGTGTTCAAATCCCACATCCACTGCCTGCTATCTATCTGCACAAGCTTGGGATCGTTACTTTATCATCTACTAAGCCTCATTTTCCTCCTCTGCACAATGGGGATAAAGTTTCACAGGATTGTTCTGAGGATGAAAAATTACAACATATAAAATGACTGACATGTAGTAAGCACTTGATAAATGCTAGTTGTTTTTATTTCCCTGCAATTTCTTCAAACATCACATAAGGCACTACCACTTTTACAATGGATGGAATACTTTCATCCCAGGAGAACCCAGGAACTGGCAGGCAGAGGCTAGGGAGAACTCTGTGTCACAGCCTCAAACAGGACTTTCTCTCACTTCAGTTAACACATGCCATATGGCAGGTGGTGGGGTGAGGAAGATTCAATAGCAGCCCTCCTTCAGCACTAGGAGAGATGCGATTGTCACTTGGCTTGGCAGAAACCTCACTCTTCCCCTTCCAGGCAGGAGTCTCCTCACTTGATAGGCATTTACTCTAGCAAAGAAATGGTGGCAAGCTGATTTCCAGATGTTTTCCTAGGTTGGATATGAGTCACATGTCGGATCTTATTTCAGCAGCACAGTCTGCTCACTCTGGAGAGTTGAGGTTTTTTTTTCCTTTTGCTCTTAAGAAAAGTATTCCTTACAGAAAAATGAAAGCTCTCTATTTGTGTCAACAGGGCTAGCTTTCAGAAAAACTGAGAGTTAGGTGAGAAGTGTGTCTTTGGCTGCTTTTCGTTTTCCCTTTCCACTTCTCTTTCCTCTGCATTCCCAGATCCCATGGCTTATTCCCACAAGCCATTAATCTTTTTTCACTTTCTAATTTTTTAATGTAAGATACAAGTTTATAAATTTTAAGGTGTTGCACTTTAAGATCTATTTTCCCAAATAAACTTGGCAGCTATTGGGAGATAGGATTTATGTATGTCCAAGAATGCCCCTGGGGTTTTGGAGGTCTCTCAGATGATTCTAGGTATTGCCAACTCTGCCAAACCCATTTGAGGTTTGGACTCCCACAGCAAATGCCATCATAGGCCTTCCAGCTTGCTGCCTGACTCCAGTCCCTGACCTTACTCTGTGCTGTATTTTTTTTTTTTTAATTCAAATGCGGTGGGTCAAAAGAAACCAGAAAAGTCAAAGAAATCACCAACTATAAGGCCTGATAGGGAGCTGTTTGTTAATTAGGAGTTGCTGGGCAATTACTATGAATCAGAAAATGTCCTTGGCACTTTCCCACTCCTAACCTCATTTAACCCTTCCAGTACCCCTAGGAGGTGAGTATTTTCATCCTGATTTTATAGGGGAGGAAACTGTGGCTCAGAGCAGTCTTGTCAATTACACAGCTATTCAGCAGCACAGCTTATGTCTGAAGCCCTAATCTATACTCTGGGCCAATGGACATGGCCAGAGCAGGGAGTGATTACTTCCCTATATCTTATAAAATGCCTATTAATCATCATATTCATGAACACTTCATCAACAGCTACTCTATGCCAGGCACTGTGCTATGGACTGGATCTACTACTTGAATAACTAGAGTTGGCCTAGGGTGACCAACTCACCCAGTTTGCTTGAAATGCGGCACGTTGAGTGTTAAAACTTTCAGTGCTAAAACCAGGGTTGCACCTTCAAGTTACTTACAGTAACATTCCTTCCCTTCTCTGCTTCAGTGATGTTATGCTGATAACCTGAAATTTGCCATGGTGGGAGTGTTTATTCCACATAAATCACTAAACACTACAAATCAGGGCTTTTTTTTTTTTTTTTCACTTTCCCAGGAAAACTAATTATAAGCATTTATCAGCACACCACTATTTACGGTCTAGTAAGAAATGCATCCAAGTAGATAAGCAGTATTTATATTTAAAACAGTGATATAGTCTGGATGTTTGTCCCATCCAAATCGCATGTTGAAATGTGATCTCCAACGCTGGAGGTGGGGCCTAGTAGAAGACGTTTGGGTTATGGGGATGGATCCCTTATGAATGGCTTAGTGCCATCCTCACAGTAATGAGTGAGTTCTTAGTCTAGTAGTTCATGTGAGAGGTGGTTGTTTAGAAGAACCTAGCACCTCCCTCCCTCTCTCTTGTTTGTTCTCTCACCATGTAATAGGCTGGCTCCTCCTTTGACCTCTGCCATGATTGGAAGCTTCCTAAGGCCCTTACCAGTAGCAGATGCCAGCACTATACTTCCTGTACAGCCCTCAGAACTGTGAACCAAAGAAAACGTCCTTTCTTTATAAATTACCCAGTCTCAGGTATTTCTTCATAGCAATGCAAAATGGACAAACAAACACAGTATCTCATGCACTGTAATAACAAGAGCTAATGTGTTGAGAACTAATGTACTAGGCACTGTTCCATGTGCTTTAGATAGATTTAGTCTTTACAACAACCCTAAGAAGTAAGAACTATTGTTGTCTCTATTCTACAGCCGAAGAAACTGAGGCTTAGAGAGTTTAAGTAAGTTGCCCAAAGTCATACAGCTAATAAAGTAGTAAAGCCAGGACTCCATCATCAGTGTGTCTTGTTCCAAATGTGTACTCAAGGTAGCCTACGGAGACAGACTTTAGCATGAACAGCATAGTCGTGACTGCTGCAGGTGGGCCCTTGAGGCAAAGAGGCAAAGAGTCAGTTTTGTGAGGTGGTGTTGTCACACACATAAACACACACAACTTAAAACATTGTAGGGGATACACTAAGTGTTATATTGTTTGCTGCCATTATTGTTACTATGATTGTGTTGTGGCCCTGAGGAAAGCAAGTCAGAGCTGAAGTCCATAAGAGTGACGTAGGGCAGTTGGGCCTTTCCCCACTGGTACTCAAGTGTGGCTGCAGGAGTATACTGAAGACAGCTGGTTTGAAAGTTAGGTCAGAAGGCCATGCTAGTTGTGTTTAGGACTTTCAATGTGCTACTGAGATCTCCTGGATTAGCCTTTGTGGCCTGAAGTTGTATCTTTCTGACTCATGAATATTAAAACCCATTATGGAAAAGACTTAGAGAAGTCCCCTTTCACCGTAAGAGCTGCAGGGCCATCCCCCAAAGCTCTTGACTTGCTATTTAATCAAGGTTACCTCTAATAACAAGAATGGGCCAAGACAACCTCAAATTTCTTAGGCTAGAGGTTTTACTCTCTCCTAATTTAGCTTCTCAAGGAGAATTCTTCTTGGTCCAAGGCATCTTCTGATTGGAAAACCATATGCCACACATCCCCCCTCATTCCACTCTTATTACTTGGAAAATCCATATTCTCTGCCTTACCTCTGCATTCTGCAGCCAGGGTTGTTTGTACCCTCTAGGACCTAACTCATCTGTCGCCTGAACACCTGGGCCAAGAGCTGTTCTAGAGCATAGAGGAAGAATGCCTGCAGCCTTCTCATGAATGTGGTTGCGAGATCATTCCAGTACTCAAGGCTAAATTTCCTGCAAGCATGTACCCATTAGAGTCCAACATCTAGGCTTTCTGAACATTTGTAGAAGCTAGTTTGTAGGAGGAATTTGCCACGCCCCCAAACCCCCCAACTCTTCTCCTCCTCCTTCTCATCCTTCTCCTTCTCCTCCTCCTGCTCCACCTCCTGCTCCTCCTCCTCCTGCTCCACCTCCTGCTCCTCCTCCTCCTTCTCCTTTCTTCTTCTTCTTTTTTTTTTTTTTATTATACTTTAAGTTCTGGGATACATGTGCAGAACATGCAGTTTTGAGAACACAGGGCTGACCTCTGATAGGCCTAAAACTTTGTTTTTTTTTTTTTTGAGACGGAGTCTCGCTCTGTCGCCCAGGCTGGAGTGCAGTGGCCGGATCTCAGCTCATTGCAAGCTCCGCCTCCCGGGTTTACGCCATTCTCCTGCCTCAGCCTCCCGAGTAGCTGAGACTATAGGCGTTAGCCACCACGCCCGGCTAGTTTTTTGTATTTTTTAGTAGAGACAGGATTTCACCGTGTTAGCCAGGATGATCTTGATCTCCTGACCTCATGATCCGCCCGTCTCGGCCTCCCAAAGTGCTGGGATTACAGGCTTGAGCCATCGCGCCCGGCCAGGCCTAAAACTTTGACATAGAGAGCAAGAAACGGAGACTGACTTTCCACATGGGTCTCCACCAGTCTGAATGTGCTGTTCACTTTTGGGCCTATGTGATGCCTAATACCTCATGCATATAGCTCAGTAGTTGACAACATGGATTCCAGAGTAGACTGTGGATTCAAATCCTGGCTCCACCACTTCCCAGCTTTGCATCCTTTGGGAGACTACTTAATTTTCTGTGCTGTCATTTTAGCAACTATAAAATAAAGATAATTTTAATAATGACAAATACGATTATTGTGGGGAAAATATGATAATCCATGTGAACTTCTAGAATAATAACTAAGCATATAGCAAGCACTCAATTAATGTTAGCTAGTATTATTACTCTTATTATCATAAGCAGGGGTCAACAAACTGTTTCTTCTATGAATGGCCAGATCATAAATATTTTAGGCTCTGCAGGCCAAGAGCAAATGCAAGGATATTATGTAGGTGTGTATATAATAATATGGAAAGCAAATTTCTACACATTTTTATCAATAAAATTTCAAAACATAATGACTGAGTAGAATCTATGGGTCTACTAATGATAAAAGTGGATTTTTTGGGAATAACATTTCATTTAACTGGGTTTCAAACTTAGTATTCCTTATCATTAAATTGGTTGCAAAGATTTAATCAGTTAAAACCATTCTTAACTTGTGAGCCAAACAAAAACAGACAATGGCTTGACTTGGGTCTATGAACCATAGTTTTCTGACCCCTGATCTTATACAACCTTGTTGACAAAAGGTTTGTAATCTACTTGGAGGATATCCTAATTTATTCCCATTATCTGACCTCATAAGAACACCAAGTCCAGGCAGTTCTGAGCCATTTGAAGAAGCACTACCTCTGGGCAGACATTGAAAAGCCCAGAGGTGGCTTTCTTGAACCAAGGCATGGCCACCCAAGATGTGTCCATGTTGCCTGATAAAGTACTGGCCATATCAGATTGGGAACCCCAGGTCAATCAGAGCGGTCTGTTGATATGTGATGTTTGTGGAGTATCCCTGCTACTTTTCACCCTATATCACTACACGTACTAACCTCCAGGCTGACATTATTAAGAGGAAAGAAAGGATTTATTTTATTCACATAATAGCTTATCCTTCTAGCAGCTAAAGCCACTTTTAATCCTTGCCTCTTAGGTCTAGATAACCCCATAGCACTGAAACCAATGCCATAAAAAATAACTATAGAAGCCTACCTAACTTGAGGACCATGGCTACATCACTGTCATTTTCTGTGCCTGTTTCCCTGGGAAGGAAGTATCCCTGCCTGTGCTCTACCAACTTTGTGTAGGCATAGAAGTCACTGGCCACCAAGGCTAACCTAGAAACACAGAGATGTTGCTTCAAGGGAATTCAGTCCCCATGACTAGTAGTCATAGACTACCATAGACTAGAGCAGCTAAGAGATCCAACAGCTCAGTTTCCCAAAATGAATAGGGTCATCTTCTTTGAACAGTTCAGCTTCTCCATTGTGAGTGTGGTAGGCCACATTTTGAACTATTTCCATCTGTCATTGATTATATATCAGGCTTCAGGACGGCTGGGAGGATACTCTGTCTTTACAAGCTGAGTCAATGCCCTTTCTAATGTCTTCTGCTCATCTGTGGTCAAAGGCACCCTATAAAACTTATTTGTGGGTATGCTACATAGCTCAAAGAATACTCCCAGGATCCTCCTCTGTCCTCTTTTTAACAAAGACAACTAACATTCATAGAGAACTTACTGTGTGCTAGACACTATACAAAGCATTTTATAGAGATTACCTTATTTAATTTTCACAAGCACCCTGTGATCTATGGGAACTTTTAATCTGTATTTTCATAGATGAGGAAACTGTGGAACAAAAAGTTTAGCAGTTCATCCAAACTGTCAGCTAAATAAGTGGCTGAGCCAGAATTCAAACCAGGTTTAAATAACTTGCTCAAGGCAACTCAACTTGTGTATAATGGAATCAAGTTGAAATCAGGCCCTTTCAAGCTTTTAAGTAATTTTACCACTTTCTGCTCTGTTGCCTGGATTATAAATTCTCTTGCTTTACCCAGCCCATTTGGACTGGCATTTAGATTTAATTGTTTGGCTGGCTTTGGTTTCAATTTCTCCCCAGAATTTTGCCTTTTGGATTGCTGGCCTCTGTTCCACCCCCTGCAGGCTGCAGTCCAGCTCTGCCCTATCTCTTCACCAATGGAGGTTTCAGTGATAGTATACTCCAGTCTAAATCCAATGTCTTAGAGCTCCAACTGTCTGGAAGGAGAAATTCAACATTATCTCAGAAAAAAAACTTGAGTAAGGGGGAGATATGGAGGCAGACTCACCCTGGTAGATTCTGCAGGAGACCTTCTAGGTTATATGGTCCCAAGTAAAATAATAACATTAATCTTATGCTCTAAGTACAGGGATAAATACTTGACACTAATTGTTTCATTTAAATCTTCATAATAATCCTTTGAGGTTGGTACTATTTTGATCTCTATTTAAGAGATTAGGAAACAAATGTTTACATAAATTAAGTGACTTATCTAATGTTGAAGAGCTGGGTTTTGGATTCAGATCTCTCTCACTGTAAGTCCTACATCACTAAACTCTACAATTAGCAGATACAATCCAAAGCAGGTTGCAAATGGATGCCTCCTTGTAGCAGCACTTGGATGAGATCCAGACCCATGCAGTGAGAGCCATGAGAGGCCGAGAATGTCAGAGTTGCCTACAATATGAGAATGGATTCTTCTATGTCCCAGCTGGAAAGGGTCAAACACAAGTAATTCTCTTGTGCCATGATCCCATCGTGCTGGCCACTGTGATTCATTCAAGTCAAAACCTTGAACATGGTCTTTTTAGTAGTGACTCCATCTCTGACACAACATCTCTAATGAGTCATCATTTATGATAGCTGCTTCCAAGTCATGGAGTAAACAAGTAGATCCAAGAGCCTTCCATATCCACTTCAGATCACCAAACACCTGAGGAATACCATCTCGTAGTAAACTATTTCTAGTATATTCCCTTTTAATTACCCCACACATTCCTGGCAGAGGCAGATGTCTTGAAACAAAATGTATCATTCGTTGTATACTCAGCCTATCTACTCCAACTGTGGTTATTTTGTTTATCAAAAGAATCTTCTGGTACCAAATTATCCACCTGTGTGATTTCTGATTATTACCTGCAATTAACATTCTGATTTTAAAGGGCACTGTTCAAGGCCCTTCACATTAGTATCCATTTGTCAACTACCTACCACTAGTAGACACAGAGGTCAGATTGGACATGTCAACCAAGTACTCACTTGGGGAGTAAATCTTCTATTTCACCTTTTACTAATAACACACTGGTTTCCTCTCCTTACTATACAGATGTTCCTCACCTTATGATGGGGTTACTTCTGATAAAACCATTGTAAACTGAAAATATCTTAAGTCAAAAATGTATTTAATTTAATACACATAACCTACTAAATATCATAGCTTAGCCTTGCCTACCTTTTTTCTTTCTTGAAAAAAGGATCTGGCTCTGTCACTCAGGCTGGAGTGCAGTGGTGTGATCTCGGTTCACTGCAGCCTTGACCTCCCAGGTTCAAGCAATCCTCCTGCCTCAGCCCCTCCGGGTAGCTGGGACTACAAGTGTACACCACCATGCCTGACTAATTTTTTTTTTTTTAATGTAGAGATGATTTTGCCATGTTGCCCAGGCTGGTCTCAAACTCCTGGGCTCAAGCAATCTGCCTGCCTCAGCCTCCCAAAGTGCTTGGATTACAGGCATGATCCACTGTGCCCAGCCAACTTGTCTACCTTAAACTTGCTCAAACACTTACATTAGCCTACAGTTGTGCAAAGTCATCTAACACAAAGCCTATTTTATAATAAAGTATTGAATATCTCATGTAATATATTAAATACTCTACTGAAAGTGAAAAACAGAGTATTTGTGTGGGTACTCACCATTAACGTACACAGCTGAAAGCACACTGAACCTGGAGAATATTTGAAGCATTGAACTAAAATTAATTGATGAATGATGGGGATACTACTGTGACAGGGTCATCAGTTTCTCTCTCTTCTGATGAGGCTTGAGAATAGCTGGTAGAAAATATGGGAACATTGACATTTATTGATGGTTTAGCAGGCATAGTATTCTTCAGGAAGATACCAAATATCAGTTGTTTACCTTCGTGATTGCATGACTGACTAGGAGCTGCAGCTCGCTGCTGCTGCTGCTGGCAGAACCACAACACAGTATTGTACAGCATATCACTAGTCCAGGAAAATATCAAAATTAAAAACTCAAAGTACAGTTTCTTCTGATGTGTATTACTTTTGCATCATCATAAAGTAAAAATATCATTAAATCAAACCATCCTAAGTCAGAAACCGTCTGTAACTGATTCCTCCCACAATTTACCTCATTCATCAGCCAGACTCTTTTTTATGGTAATTATGGCTTCCACACCCACTGCTTTCCACACTCTCCCATGCAATGTTGGGCATAAGGAGTTGTAGGCTACCAGAATGCTGAAGGTCATAACACATGAAATATACTGAATAATTCTGGGTCCTTGAGAAGAACATCAGCGTGGGAGACAATTATATATACACACATGCACACACATAATCACCATCATATGGAGCACTTCAAGGTAATGAAAGTTATCAACACCATGGGTTTCTGACTCCAGCTAACTCCTCTATGTCAATCCACCCCATCTGCCACCAATATTTGCTATATCTGACCTGTCAATATTTCTCCACCGTATCAATAGCTAAGTCTTTTCAGATTCTAGGAAAGCAAGGTTAAGGACTGAGAATGGTTGGGAAGTGTGTGATGAGCAGCAGTGTCCAGCTACATCCTCCTATATGCTAATCTATGGAGGTGATCTTGAGGCTCATAGGTCTCCCAATCAGAAACACCCATTGGTGGTTTTTGTTCACATGGTGGAGGTTACAAACTGAACTCAGTAGGTGACTGGGTTCACTTGACCACAGTTTAGTCTACCAAGCTGCTTAAGGCTCCTGAATCTATCCTGTCCTCAAGTGAGAGACAAAATGCACTGGCTCCCCTATGACAAGTTAGGCCACCAAATATAATTCTCAGATTAGTTAAGAGACCAAGTAGTTTATTAATGTACAAGAGTCATAAGCTTCACTAACCCATGTCTCCAGGCATTTGGGAGACAAGAAAGACCAATAAAAGCATCTTTCTTTGATTCCATGGTGAGGATAGTTGAATATCTTTATATATAGCAGCATATGGGGCCCAAAACTGAATCTCTATCAAGCTAGAACAAGCGCCAGCACAGTGACCATAACTTCATCCTAGTAGCTGACAGATCTCTATGCCCAAGGAGAAAGTTGCCCTCTAAAATACTGTCTGATGCCTTTCCAATAGTGTAAGGATAGGAAGGAGGGTAGCTCAGATAGTCCCACAAGTCAGGGATGGGAAACAGGATGGACTTCTTTCTGCAGTCCTTGGTCACAGAACTTGAAGGAAAAATAGTAAAATTGTGTCCAAAGGAAAAGTCTCTGTAAAATGGGGAGTCACGCAAGACAATCTTAGGAAAGCAATAGAAGTTGAGGGCAGTGCCATATGGAGAGAAACAGGAGTGGCAAGAATGGCCAGAGGAATATCACTGAGCAGGTCAGAGTGAATAAACAAAATGGGTGGTGTCTGAATGAACACCAAAAGCAGGGGCCCAGTGAAAGAGGCCAGTGTTATACCTGTTACAGGTATTACTTGCATGAATGGGCCAAGTCCAGTCAATGGGGCCAGAATAAATATTAAACTTAGAGTTTAGATAAACAAATAATAAATAAATGTTTTTTTTTAAATTTTGTTTTTGAGACCGAGTCTCACTCTGTCACCCAGGCTGGAGTGTAGTGGCGCGATCTTGGCTCACTGCAACCTCCGCCCCCTGGGTTCAAGCGATTCTCCTGCCTTAGTGTCCTCAGTAGCTGGGATTACAGGCACCTGCCACAGCACTCAGCTAATTTTTGTATTTTTAGTAGAGACGGAGTTTCACCATCTTGGCCAGGCTGGTCTTGAACTCCTGATCTCATGATCCATCTGCCTCAGCCATAAATGTTGGATAAACTGCACATACTCTCTGACCCAGTGACTCAACCTCAGCAATTTATCTTCTTGATGTATTTGCAGAAAAGCATAAATGTGAGGATGACTGTTGCAGCATTAATTGTATTAGTAAAAGACTAGGTAGAATAAAATGTCTATCAATACTGGACTGGCTAAATAAATTATAGAACATTTATAGAATATAATATTATTCAGCCATTAATGAAGAGAAAAATAAACCAATTGAAACCCAATACAGAACCGACACAGATATTGGAATGAGCAAAAACATTAAAACAGTTACTTTAACTGTAGTCCATATGTTCAAAACAGTAAGTAAAGACATGGAAGATTTTTAACAATGACTCAGAGCTTCAGAGAGGAAAATAAAAATGTGTGAGATTAAAATTGTACTAAATGGGATGTACAGCAGATTAGATATTTTAGGAGAAAAGATTAGTAAACTACATAATATAGCAATAAAAACTGTTCAAAATAAAACACATAGGGGAAAATATCAATATAATGAAAAGCACATTAGTGTGCTATGAAGCAACTTCAAGCAGCCAAATGTATGAATAATTGGAGTCCCCAAAGAAGGACAAGGAGAGTCAAAAAATATTTGGGGAAACAATCATTGAAAAATTTCTAATGTTGATAAAAACCATAAACCCACAGATTCAAGCATCTCAGAAAATCCAAACACAAGAAACATGAAGAAAACAACACCAAACCACATCCTAATCAAATTTATCAAAGCCAATGACAAACAAAAAGTCTTAAGACCAGCCAAAGAAAATAGACAAGTTATATAATGAGAAACAAACATAGAGATGATGTAAATTTGTCTTTAGAAATGGTGCATGTGAGAAGAGAATGGAACAATATATTTAAAACACTAAAAGAAAAGAGCTGTCAACCTGTCAACCTAGTGTTCTATAACCAGAGAAAATATATTTTTAAAAGGAAAGATGTTGTCAGATATACAAAATTTTGAAAGAATCACCACTAGCAATCCTGAACTACAAGAAATGTTAAAGGATGTCTTTCAAGCAGAAGAAAAATGACACCAGATGGAAACGTGGGTCTACACAAAGGAATGAAGAATACTGGAAATGATAACTACCTGTGTAAATATATACTTTTTTTCATAGTACTTAAATATCTTTATAGGATAACCAAGTCTTTAAACAAATACAACAATTGGGGTTTGTAAGTATGTAAAAATAAAATGTAAGACAATTATAGCATAAAGACTTGGAGGAGAAACATGGAATTACACCATTTTAGCTTATTATACTATGTGAAGTGGTATAAACTCACTTGCAGGTGGATAGTAATAACTGAAAAAATGTTTTCGCCAGGCATAGGTAGTCCCAGCTACTCAGAAAGTTGAGATGGGAGGATTACTTGAACCCAAGAGTTTGAGGTCAGCCTTGGAAATATAGCAGACTCTTTCTGTAAAGAAGAAGTATAAAAGTTTCTAAAATAGCAAAACAAGAGTTATAGGTAATTAATCAACAAAGGAGATAAAATGTGATCATAAGAAATACACAAATAATCCAAAAGATGGTGGAAAAAGAGGAAAAGGGGAGAAAAGAAGAGATGAGACAAAAATAACAACATGATACATTAAAAACTAACCATATCAATAATCACATTTAGAAGTAAATAGTCTAATCTTCCCAATAAACAAGCAGAGATTCTCAGATTGGAAAAAAAAAAAAAGCAGCAAGACACAAGTTTATGTTGCCTTCAACTTTATAAACAATTTAAATATAAAGACACAAAAAGGTTAAAAGTAAAAGAATGAATTAAGACATACCATGCTAACACTAGCCAGAAGAAAGCTGACATATCTGTATTAACGTCAGACAAAGTTAACTTCAAACCAAAGAATATTACAGTGATAAAGAGTGTCACTTCCTGGTTGATGAGTGCAGCAAATCGCCATGACACATGCATACATACCTATGTAACAAACCTGCACATTCTGCACATGTATCCCAGAACTTAAAGTGTAATGAAAAAAAAAAAAAAAAGAACGTCACTTCATAATGATAAAGGAGTCAGTTCTTCAAGAGGACACGACAACTCTAAATGTTTATACCGCTAATAAAAGAGCTTTAAAATACATGAACAAAAACTGATAGAATTGCAAAAAGCAATAGACAAATCTACAAATTATAGTTGGAGATCGCAATATTTTTCTCTCAATAATTAATAGAACAGGTAGACAGAAATTACACAGCAAAAAATATAATAGACTTGAACAACACCATCAATAAACATGATTGGCATATATAGAGCATTCCACCTAACAACAGCAGATGACATATTCTTCTCAAGTATATATGGAACATTTATCAAGGTAGTTCATATTCTTGGACATACAGCAAGTCTCAATAAATGTAAAAGGATCCAAGTGATATAATGAATATTCTTTGAGCACAATGGAAATAAATTGGAAATTAATAACAGAATTATCTGGGAAGTCCTTCCAAATATTTGAAAGTTAAACAACACACTTCTAAATAACCTATGAAACAAGAGACTAAAAGGGAAGTTAAAAAATTATTTTGAAATGAGTCAAAATGAGAACTGAGCATATCAGAATTTGTGATATGTAGCTAGAAGTAGTTTAGAAAGGTCTTAAATCAATGACTTCACCCTTCACCTTAAAAAAACTAGAGCAAAGAATAGCAAATTACACCCAAAGTAATCAGAAGAAAAAAAAAAAAAGAAGGTTGAAGTGTAAGTCAATAATAAGGGAAACAGGAAAACAATAGCAGAAAATAATGAAACCAAAGCTGGACCTTAGAGATCAAAGAAATTGATAAACCTCTAGCCAGACTAATCAGGAAAAAAAGAAAGAGAACACAAATTTCCAATGTCAAGAATGAGACAGGAGACAGCATTACAGATTCTACTGTTATTAAAAGATTATTAAGGAAATATTATGAATAACTTTGTTTCAATATATTCAACAATTTAGATAAAATGGTCAAACTTCTTGAAAGACACAAGCTATCAAAGCTCCTTTTAAAAGAAACAGATATACACCATGGAATACTATGCAGCCATAAAAAAAGAATGTGATCATGTCTTTTGTGGGAACAAGGATAGAGCTGGAGGCCACTATCCTCAGCAAAGTAATTCAGGAAGAGGAAACCAAATACCAGATGGTCTTACTTATAAGTGGGAGCTTAATGACAAGAACTTATGACCACAAAGAAGGAAACCACAGATACCAGGGTCTACTTGAGGGTGGAGGGTGGAAGGAGGAAGAGGAGCAGAAAAGATAACTATTGAGTACTGGGCTTAATTCCTGGGTGATGAAATAATGTGTACAACAAACCCCCATGACGTGAGTCTACCTATGTAACAAACCTTCACATCTACCTCCAAACCTAAAATAAAGGTTATAAAACGCAGAAACAGATAACCAAAATAGCTATATACCTATTAAATAAATTGAATTTGTGGCTTAAAATCTTCCCACAAATATAACTCTAGGCCCAGATACCTTTACTGGCAAATTCTAACAAATACTTAAGAAAGAAATAATACCAAATCTACCCCAAGTTTTCTTCAAGAAAACTGAATGGGAGGGAATATTTTCCAACTCATTTTATGAAGCCAGTATTACCCACATACCAAAACCAAAGAAAACATGTTGCAAAATAAGAAAACTATCAACTACTGTTCTTTATGAATATTGATAGAAAATGTCTAAACAGAATGTTTGCAAATTAAATCCAACAATATATTAAAAGTATAAACACTATTGCCAAGTGGGACTTATTCCAGGAATGCAGGGTTGATAGAACATTTTATAATGAGTATAATTCAAGTATAATTCACCATATTTACAAACTAAAGGAGAAAACCCATATGATTATCTCAATAAATGAAGACAGAGCATTTGACAAAACCCTACATCCATTCCTGATAAAAAACCGAAAAGTCTCAGCAAGCCAGGACTAGAAGAGAAATTCTTCAACCTATATATATGGCATCATGTATAATGATGAAATGAATTTTCCCATTAGGTCAGGTGCAAGGCAAGAATGTCTGTTTTCACTTCTATACAACACTGTACTGGTGCTTCTGGACAGTGCAGTTAGGCAAAGAAAAGATATAAAAAGAGCCGGGCGCGGTGGCTCAAGCCTGTAATCCCAGCACTTTGGGAGGCGGAGACGGGCGGATCACGAGGTCAGGAGTTCGAGACCATCCTGGCTAACACGGTGAAACCCCGTCTCTACTAAAAAAATACAAAAACCTAGCCGGGCGAGGTGGCTGGCGCCTGTAGTCCCAGCTACTCGGGAGGCTGAGGCAGGAGAATGGCGTAAACCCGGGAGGCGGAGCTTGCAGTGAGCTGAGATCCGGCCACCGCACTCCAGCCTGGGCGACAGGCGAGACTCCGTCTCAAAAAAAAAAAAAAAAAAAAAAAAAAAAAAAAAAAAAAGATATAAAAGGAATCCAGATTTGGAAATAAAGAGAAATAAAACTGTTTTTGTCTAGAGATGATGTTGTCTATTTAGAAAATGTGATAGAATTTACAGAAAAGCTACTAGAATGAATGAGTTTAGCAATGTTGCCAAATACAGAGTCAACGTAGAAAAATCAAGTATATCATCAGAAAACGAAATCTTAAAAGATATCATTTATAAAAGCTAATCCACCAAAATCAAGAAGGTTTATCTCTGGGATGCAAGGTTGCTTCAACATACACAAATCAATAAATGTGATTCATCACACAAATGAAACTAAAAACAAAAACCATCTGATCATCTCAATAGATGCAGAAAAGGCTTTCAATAAAATTCAACATCTCTTCGTGTTAAAAACTCTTAACAAACTAGGCATTGAGGAAACATACTTCAAAATAATAAGAGCCATCTATGACAAACACTTAGCCGATATCATACTGAACAGGCAAAAGCTGGAAGCATTTCCCTTCACGGGTGCCCTTTCTCACCACTGCTATTCAACATAGTACTGGACGTCCTGGCCAGAGCAATCAGGCAAGAGAAAGAAATAAAAGGCATCCAAATAGGAAGGGAAGAAGTCACACTATCCATGTTTGCAGGTGATATAATTCTACACATAGAAAACCCCTATAGTCTCTAGGCAAAAGTTCCTTAATCTGATAAACAACTTCAGCAAAGTTTCAGGAGACAAAATCAATGTACAAAAATTAGTATCATTCCTACACACCAACAACATCTGAGCTAAGGGCCAAATCAAGAATGAAATCTCATTCACAACAGCTACAAAAAGAATAAAATACCTAATACAGCTAACCAAGGAGGGGAAAGACCTTTACGATGAGAATTACAAAACACTACTCTAAGAAACCAGAGATGACAGAAACAAATGAAAAATCATTCCATGCTCATGAATAGGAAGAATCAATATTATTAAAATGGCCATACTGCCCAAAGCAATTTACAGATCCAATGCTACTCCTATCAAACTACCAATGACATTATTCAGAGAATTAGAAAAAAAAACTATTTTAAAATTTACATGGAACAAAAGAGCCCAAACAGCCAAAGCAATCCTAAAAGAAAAGAATAAAGCTGGAGGCATCACATTACCTGACTTCAAATTTCACAACAAAGCTACAATAACCAAAACAGCATGGTATTGGTATAAAAACAGACACACTGACCAATAGAACAGAATAGAGACCCCAGAAATAAGGTTGCACACCTACAACCATCTGACTTTCAACAAAGTCAGCAAAAACAAGCAATGGGGAAAGGACAGCCTGTTAAATAAATGGTGTGGGGATAACTGGCTAGACGTATGCAGAAGACTGAAACTATACTCCTTCCTTATCCCGTGTAAAAAAAATCAACTCAAGATGGATTGAAGACTTAAATGTAAAACCTAAAACTATAAAAACCCTGGACGATAACCTAGGAACTGGCAAAGATTTCATGATGAGGATGCCAAAAGCAATTGTAACAATAACAAAAATCGACAAATGGGACATAATTACACTAAAGAGCTTCTGCACAACAAAAGAAACTATCAACAGAGTAAATAAACAACCTACGGAATGGGAGAAAATATTTACAAACTATGCATTCTGGATTCTAATATCCAGAATCTATAAGGAACTTAAATTTACAAGCAAAAAACAACCCCATTACAAAGTGGGCAAAGACACTTTTCAAATGAAGACATTACACATGGCTAACATATTTTAAAATGTTCAACATCACTAATTATTAGAGAAATGCAAATCAAAACCACAATGAGACACCATCTCACACCAGTCACAACGGTATTACTAAAAAGTAAAAAAAAAAAAAAAATAACAGATGCTGGCAAGGCTGGGGAGAAAAAGGAACTCTTTTTTTTTTTTTTTTTTTTTTTTTGAGACGGAGTTTCACTCTTGTCGCCCAGGCTGGAGTGCAATAGCACAATCTGGGCTCACTGCAACCTCCGCATCCCCGGTTCAAGTGATTCTCCTGCCTCAGCCTCCTGAGTAGCTGGGATTATAGCCGCACACCACCACATTGGCTAATTTTTTTTGTATTTTAGTAGAGATGGGCTTTTGCCATGTTGGCCAGGCTGGTCTCGAACTCCTGATCTCAGGTGATCCGCCCACCTCAACCTCCCAATGCTGGGATTACAGGTGTGAACCACTGTGCCCGGCCAGAAAAAGGAGCTCTTATACACTGCTGGTAGGAATGTAAATTAGTTCAGCTTCTGTGGAAAGCAGTTTGGCAATTTCTCAAAGAACTTAAAACAGAATTACCAGTTGACCCAGCAATCCCATTACTGGGTATATACCCAAAGGAATATAGGTCATTCTACCATAAAAACACATGTATGTGTATATTCATGGCAACATCACTCACAATAGCAAAGACATGGAATTAACCTAAATGCCCATCAAAGTTAGACTGAAAAAAAAAAAAGTGGTACATATGCATCATGGAATACCATGCAGCCATAAAAAAGAATGAGATCATGTCCTTTGCAGCAACATAGATGGAGGTGAAGGCCATTCATCCTAAGTAAGCTAATGCAGGAATAGAAAACCAAATACTGAATGTTCCCACTTATAAGTGAGAGCTAAACATTGAGTACTTATGGACATAAAGAAGGAAACGACAGACACTAGGGCCTACTTGGGGATGGAGGGTGGGAGGAGAGAGAGGATTGAAAAACTACCTATCAGTTACTATGCTTATTACATGGGTGATGAAATAGTCTGTACACCAAACCCTGGTGACATGCAATTTACCTATATAACAAACCTGCATGTGTACTCCTGAACCTGAAATAAAAGTTATACAAAACAAAAGAAAATAAAGATACCATTTATAGTCACACAAAAATATGAAATGCTTAGAAATAAATCTGACAAAAGATAGGAAAGACTTGTACACTGAAAACTACAAAACATTGTGAAGAAAAACTATAGTATACCTTCTTCATCGGTTTGAAGTCTCAATATTAAGGTGTAAGACTTTTTCAAATTGATCTGTATATGAAATGCAATTCTAATCAGAATCCCCACAAGCTTGTTTATGGAAATTGCCAAGCTGGTTCTAAAATTCACACAGAAGTTTAAAGAACATAGTGCAGCCAGACATCTTTGAAAAAGAAAAAAGTTAGAGGGCTATCCCTATCTGATTCCAAGACTTATTATTAAGTTATAGTAATGAAAGCAATATGGTATTGGTATGAAGATAAATAGATCTGCCAGGTATGGTGGCTCACACCTGTAATCCTAGCACTTTGGAAGGCTGAGGTAGTTTGAGGCCAGGTAGTTTGAGGCCAGGAGTTCACGACCAACCTAAGCAACATAGCATAATCCCATTTTTACAAAAATTTAAAAATTAACTGGGCACTGTGGCACACACCCATGGTTCCAGCTACTCAAGAGGCTGAGGTGGGAGGATTGTTTGAGTCCAGGTGTTCAAGGTTGCAGTGAGCCATGATCCTGACACTGCACTCCAGTCTGGGCAACAGAGCACGACCCTGTCTCAAAAAAAAAAAATAAGGATAAATAGGTTGATGGAACAGAATAGAGAGTCCAGATATAGACCTACAGACCCATACATATATAGATTACTGATATTTTGCAAAGGTGATGTAGTAGAGAAAGGACAGTCTTTTTAAAAAACAGTGCTGAAACAATTGGACATTCACATGCAAAAACATGAACTTCAATTCATACCTCAAAATACATACAAAAGTTAACTAAAAGTGGATAACAAGCCTAAATATAAAATCTTAATCTGTAAGATTTCTAAAAGAAAACATAGGAGAAAATTTTTGTGACCTTGAGTTAGTCAGAATTTTTGGATACAATGTCAGAAGCATAATCTATAATAGAGTAAATTAATACAACAGTCATTGATATTTAAAATTCTACTCTTCAAAAAACATTCTTCAGAGAATGACTGGGAAAAAAACAATCTTTGTAAATAGTACATCTGAGGAATGACATGTGTCCAGAATATATGAAGAATTCTCAAATCTCTATAATAAGAAAACAAACAATTCAACTAAAAAATGGCCAATGGGTGAGGAGCAATTTTTACTTGTATAAGTTGTTCGCTGGTATGTAATCTGAGATGCCCTTTTGAAGGGCAATTTGACAAAATAAAAAAAGTGTAAATGTACTTTATTCTTCAATACAGCTTGCCCTTTGTAAATACTGTATTTTTCCTAGAAAAGTATCTGCCTTTGTGCACAAATAGGCATGTACACAGAGGTTTACTAAAACATTGTTTGTAACAGCAAAAGTGAACACAATCTATGTGTCCACCAGTGGAAAAGTGGTGAGTAAACTATGATTCATCCATCATCATCCGTATAACATTGAACTATAATGCAACAGCTAAAATGAATGAGAGCTATGTGCACTGACATGAAAAGAATTCTTAGCTTCATAGGTAGACTAACAAAGAAAGCTGCAGAAAAAATACACAATGTCATCCTAAGACAAAGTAAAGTCATTTATTTGTATAGTTATACATATGTATGAAACTTATTTAAATGATCTGGGATGACACATATCAGACTTCCTACAAGAAGAAGAGGAAGGTGGGCACAGACTATTGTAAAGGAGCATTTACTTTTTATGCTGTATATATATGTATATACATATATATTTATATATACAGCTTTACTGAGATGTAATGTATATAACATACAATTCACACATTAAAAATGTGCCAGTCAAGGGTTTTTAGTATATTCATAGGAAATGAGGTTTCAGAAGGTTAAGTGGCTTACACCAGATCACACCTAATAAAGGAGAGAGTTGAGATTCAAGCATCTGCTGTCTGGCTCCAAAGGCCATTCCCTTCATCATTATGGTATACTGCCAATTGCAATTACTTTCTGGTAAGGGTACTCTCTACAACAAAAATAGTATTGTGATTATGCAACAGGGAGTACATTTGTGATCAATCCATAGCAATGGTGTCAAGGGTGTGTTTGAGGATTGGGAATGAGTATATTAATCTGTTGATCCTTGTAGATCTATTCTTGATCAGAGTACAAGTGCTCCAAGTGCTTGTATACTAAGTGTCATTGTGACAGATATGGGGCCACCATAAGTCCCTGCATTCTTTGTTCAAGGTTTTGAATAGGCCACTGTAGCAGAGTCAGTGCTCCTACCAGGACATAATGCCATTGTATAGTTAGCATTGGCCTTTCTAACTCCCTTACATTAGAATATTCTGGACCCTTAGCCAGTGTTCCAGCATAGAGGCATTTGCCTGCTGTCCATTTCCCTTTCCTTAGTCAGGTGTACCTGACGTTAATGACAGTAAAACTCACAGGCCAGAGGACCTCTTGGGGTGAAGCCTTGGCTGCATCCATATTTACATAATTGGGCATCTCTTCAATGGGACACAGTGGATGTGAAAATTCTAACTTTACTAGAACAGTGCCATTTCATCTGGCAAAATTGAGCTTCCAGCTTTGCTTCAACAGTAAGATGATGCACAGGTTGTGCTATATCATTATGGGTACAGAAACCGTCATGTTTCAAAGATAGCCTTGATTGCCAGCAGTTCCTGTTCCTACACTGATATACTTTGGATGTTTGCCCCCTCTAAACCTTATGTTGAAATGTGAGCCCCAATGTTGAAGGTGTAACCTGGTGGGAGGTGTTTGGCACATGGGATTGGATCGCTTATGAATGTCTTGGTTCTGTCCTTGCAATAAAGAGTAAGTTCTCACTCTGAATTCATGTGAGTTCTGGTTGTTTAAAAGAGTGTAGCACCTCCCCCGCCTCTCACTCTTGCCCCTGCTTTCAATATGTGATATGCCAGCTCCCTCTTTGCCTTCCATCATGAAAGCTTCCTGAGGCTTCACCAGAAGACGAGCCAATGCCAGCATCATGCTTCCTGTACAGCCTGCAGAACTGTGAGCCAATTAAACCTCAATTCTTTATAAATTACCTATTCTCACGTATTCCTTTAGAGCAATGCAAAACAGACTAACACATACATTGAGTAATTCACCTCAACCTCCGTTGGGGCCATTTTCCCAGAAAGGGAGGCACATGGGTAGGATTGCCTGGGCCGTGGTCTCCTTGTATTAGGGTCACTTCTACCGCAATATTGGAGGTGTTAGTTTAAATATGTAAGGCTCAATTGACTCAGGTTAAGTCAGGATCAAGGCAGAAAGGTTTTTTTTTTCACTGCCTTATTGAGATGTAACTGATATAAAATATAATGCACAAGCTTCAAATAATTACCATTTATTTCTTTTCCGTAATTTTTTTTTGGTCTCATATCACTGGTTGGAATCTCTAGCATAATGCTGAACATGACTTGTGATAGCAGATATCTTTGTCATGTTTTTTATCTTAAAGGAAATAATAGTTTCAGTATTTCCCTGGTAAGTATGATGTCTACTGTAATTACTGATATGATGTTTTTTATCAGTTATAAGAAAGCCCCTTCTACTCCTAGGTAGCTAAGAGGCTGTTTGTTGAAATCATAAATTAATGTTAGATATTATTGAATATGTCTCCCATATTATTAAGATGATTATGAGTTTTTGCTTTTTTTCTTTAACCTGGTAATATGATGAGTTATGTTACTTAATTCTCCAGAATAACCTTGTTTTCCTGGAATAAACCCAACTTGGTAAATATTCATTATCCTTTTATACATTGCTGAACGTACTTTGCTAATGTTTTGTTTATAATTTTTATACCTCTAATCATGAGTGAGTCTGACTTGTAATATCCCTTTCTTATATAATACTGGTCAGGTTTTGTTACTAAAATAACCTGGGGAGTGTTACTAATATCCGTTTCTCTGGAAGAGTTTAGCTAATATTGGAACAATATTTTCATTGAATTGTTGGAAGAACTAGCCTCTCAAGTACAGCAGACTTGGTATTTTCTTTGTGGGAGCAATTTTAAGTACTGATTCATTTTTTTTCCTTTATGGTTAGAAGACTTTTTGAATTCTCTATTCTTAAGTTACTTTTAGTAAATTTCATTTTTTCTAAGAATGTATCCAATTTTAAGTCCAAGTTTTCAAATGCATTGACATACAGTTTTTCATATTATTTTTTAATCTTTGCAGCATCTGTAATTATTTCCTACTTTTTATTCCAAAATGTATATTTATGCTACCTATCTTTTTTTCCCTTGATTGACCTTGCTAGAAATTCGCTTTTAGCAAATTTCATTTTTTCAAAGAATGCGTCCAATTTTAAGTTCAGGTTTTCAAATGTATTTACATAGAATTTTTCAAATTATCTTTTTAATCTTTGCAGCATCTGTAATTGTTTCCCATTTTTTATTCAAAAATGTGTATTTTGTGCTATATGTCTTTTTTTTCCCTTGATAGACCTGCTAGAAGTTTTTCTATTTTATTAGTTATTTCAAAGAAACAACTCTTGGCTTAGTTGATGTTATTATGTATTTGTTTTATATTTCACTCACTTGTATTCGTATCTTTATTATTTTCCCCCTCTGCTTTCTTGAGGATTATTCTGATATTCATTCTCTAATTTATCAAATATAATATTTCTGACTAATTAATTCTGAGCCTTCCTTCTAGTGTGAAAGCTTTAAGTCTATTCATTTTCCCCTTAATATCACTTTGGCTAATCTCATAAGTTTTGATATGTAGTATTTTCATTATCTTTCAGTTCTAAGTATTCAGTTCCAAATCTAATTTTCGTTATGATTTTTCACCTGTAAATTTTATGATATTGTTTTAAGTTGCCATAAATGGAATTTTTGTAGTCACGTTTTTAGACTGATTTATAAGTTAATTGTAATTAGAGAAGGTGGTGTGATATGTTACCAATCTTTGAAATTTGTTTAAACTAACTTTAAACAATGTTTATGTATGTTCCAGATGTGCTTGAAAATAATGTATATTCTCTAATTGTTTGCTGGAATTGTCTATATATGTCTATTATCCTAGCTTGTTAATTATGCTGTTCAAATCTTTTATATCTTCACCAATATTTTTCTGCTTGATTTATCAGTTGTTAAGAAAGATGTGTTAAAATCTCCCACTGTGATACAGAGTTTTCTAATTCCTCCTTGTTGATTTGTCAAATTTTGTTAAAAAATTGTTTTGAGAGTCTTCAGCTAAATTGGGGTTCTAGTGCCACAGTGGCTAGCAGCCCTGCTCCAACGGGAAATGAAGAAGAGTTGGACATGGTTGTTTACAGTGTGTCTTTCAGGGGATACTTCTTTAACCTCGTGGAAGGCCTAATGCCTAGTTGTTCAACCTGTGAACAGGGCATCCCTCACAGAGAAACTTGTTTATACTGGCAGATGCCCCTGTGGCTCTTGTCTGACCTGTGTTTAGTTTATCCTGCCTGATCATCACTTTGGTGCTAGGAGCACAACCTTGTGTTCCCCCAGGAATCCCAGGGAAAACTCACCCAGGAGTTGATTCTGAGGCAACATAAAATTATAAGTATTCATTATAATATGTTAATAGGAGATTACACAATTAGAATTGCTGTATTTTACTGGTCAATTTACTTTTCCCATTATGAAATGACTCTATTTATCTCTTGTAATCCTTTCACCTTAAATTTTAAAATCCGATATTAAAATAGCTACTTCAACTTTCTTTTGGTTGGTTTTTGCCTAGTAGAATTGTTTTGATTCTTTGACATTCAGTCTTTCTGTATCCTTACATTGAAATATAAATGAAGGTATTTATCTTATAAACAGTATACAACCGAATGTTTGCTATAGTTTGGATTATGATGTGTTTGCCCTCTAAATCTCATGTTAAAATTTAATCCCCAGTGTGTCAGTGTTGGGAAGTGGGACCTAGTGGGAGGTGTTTGGGTTATAGGGGCAAATCCCTCATGAATCCTGGTAATTAGTGAATTCTCACTCTATTAGTTCCCATGAGAGGTTCTTTTCTTTAAAAGAACCTGGCACCTCCATCCCACTTCTCTCTCTTGTTTCCTCTCTCCCACCATGTGATACCCGCACATGCCAGCTTCCCTCATCTTCTGCCATAAGTGGAGGCAGCCAGAGGTCCTCACCACAAGCAGATGCTGGTGCCATGCTACTTGTACAGCCTGCAGAACTTTTCTCAAATAAAACTGTTTTCTTTATAAATTATCCAGTCTTAGGCATTCATTTCGGTCTTAGGCATTCATTTAAAGCAACACAAAGACAGACTAAGACAAAAAACTGGTACTGAGAATGAGGGTTGTTATAAAGATACCTAAAAGTGTGGAAGCAGCTTTAGAGCTGGGTAATAGGCAGAGGTCTAAAGAATTTGGAGGGCTCAGAAGAAGACAGGAAGGCAAGGGAAAGTTTTGGACTTCATAGAGATTGTTTAATTGATTGTGAACAAAATGTTGATAGAAATATAAGCATTACGCTGGGAGCAGTGGCACACACCTGTAATCCCAGCACTTTGGGAGGCTGAGGTGGTAGTAATGCTTGAGGTCAGGAGTTCTAGACCAGCCTGGTCAGCATAGCAAGACCCTGTGTCTACAAAATAAATAAATAAATAAATAAATAAATAAATAAATATCTAGGCATGGTGGTACATGCTTGTAGTCCCACCTACTTTAGAGACTGAGGTGGGAGGATTGCTCGAGCCCAGGAGTTCAAGGCTGCAGTGAGCCATGATGGAACCACTACACTCAGCCTTGGTGACAGGGAGTGAGACCCTATCTCGAAAAATAAGAAAAAAAGAGAGAAACAGGTAGTAAAGGCCATGAAGAGGAGGTCTCAGATGGAAAGAAGAAACTTATTGGGAATTGGAGCAAAAACCACCCATGTATACTATAGGAAATAACTTGGCTGTACTGTGTCCATGCCCTGGGGCTTCTTAGAAGGCCATACTTAAGAATGATGACCTAGGGTTTCTGGTGGTAGAAATTTCTAAATAGCAAGGAATTCAAGAAGTAGCGTGGCTGCTTTTAACAACTTACAATCAGATGTGGCAGCAAAATAATGTCCTAAAGGTGGAATTAGTAATTAACAGGGAAGCGGGGCATAAAAATTTGGAAAATTTACAGCCTGGCTATGTGTTAGAGAAGAACAGAGATTTTTAAATAGAGCATTCCAAGGGTACTATGGGCAACAACTAACTGGAGAGATTAGCAAAGATAAAAGGGAGTTGGGTGCTAATAGTTGGAACAATGGAAAAAGGGCCCCAAAAGATTTCAGAAATCTTTGAAGCCTCCCCTCCCATAGGCCCAGAGGCCTAAAAGGAAAGAATGGTTTCAGAGAACAGGCTAGGAGTGCTGCTTCCCTGCATTCCCACCCCTCCAGCTCCACTCAAGGCTCAAAGGGTCCCAGGTACTGCTTGGGCCAACACTCTGAAGGGTGCAAGATGTAAGCCTTGGCAGCATCTACATGGTACTAGGTCTGCAGGTGCACAGAATGCTACAGCCATGGAGGCTTGGCAGCTTCCACCTAGATTTTAGAGGATGTATTAGAAAGCCTGGGAGTGCAGGCAGGAACCTACTGCACGGGCAGAGCTGTCACAGAGAGTATCCACCAGGACAGTGCCCAGTGGAGCTGTGGTAACAGGTCTGCTGCCCTCCAGACCTCAGAATTATAGAGCCACAGGTAGTGAGTCATCCTAGTTTGGAAAAGTTGCAAGTACCAGACTCAAATCCATGAGACCAGCCACGTGGGCTGTTCCCAGGAAAGCCATAGGGGTAAGACTGCTTTAGGCCTCAGGAGTCCTTGCAACAGTGTACCCAGGATGTGAGACATAGGGTCAAAGGTGATTATTTTGGAGCTGTAAGATTTACTTCTGCCAGGCTGAGTTTCATACTTGCGTGGGGTCTGTTACCTCTTTCTTTTGGCCAATTTCTTCCTTTTGGAATGGGAGTGTTTACCCAATGTCTGCTTCACCATTGTATCTTGGAAGTAAATAATTTGTTTTTGATTTTACAAGCTCACAGCTGTAAGAAACTTACCTTGAGTCTCAGATGAGACTTTGGACTTTGGACTTTTTAGTTGGTGCTGGAGCAAGTTAAGACTATTATGATGGAGTGATTGTATTTTGTATGTGAGAAGGACATAAGATTTGGGGGACCAAGGTTGGAATGCTATAGTTTGGATATGGTGTGTTTAACCCCTCTAAATCTCATGTTAAAATTTAATCCCCAGTGTGACAGTGCTGGGAGGTGGGGCCTAGTGGGAGGTGTTTGGGTCATGGGGATGGATCCCTCATGAATGTTTGGTGCTATCCTCACAGTAATAAGTGAGCACTCTATTAGTTCTTGTTAGACCTGGTACTTACTTAAAAAGAACTTGGCATCTCCCCTTACTCACCATGTGATTTTTGCACTCACCATCTCCTGCAATGTGTGGAAACAGCTGGAGGCCCTCACCAGAAGCAGGTGCTGGCACTTTGCTTCTTGCACACCCTGCAGAATTGTGAGCCACATAAACTTATTTTCTTTAGAAATTACCCTGCGTCAGGTATTACTTTATAGCAACACAAAAAATTGACTAAAACAATGTTGTTCTTTTATTCACTCTGATAATCCTTAACATTTTAATTGATATATTTAATCCATTTAGCTTTATAGCAATTACTAATCTATTTGTATTTATTCCTACCCTCTTCATATGTGCCTTTTATTTGTTCCATTTTATATTTCATTTTCCTACTTTTATTTTCTTGACTTATTTCGAATTAAGCTTTTTTCCATTTTTTAATTCAATTTTTCCCTCTGCTTATTTCAAAGTTACATGTTTTATGTCTATGCTTTTGTTGATTACTCTTGCTATTTTAACATGAATACTTTAAAAAGTCTAAAATTAATTGTTTTCCATTTTCTTCATAATTTAACTTTCTAAGGGACCACTCATACCACCCACACTCACCATGTATCACCTCCAACATAGAAATCTGAAAACCATGGGTTATGTAGCACTCGTTCCACAAGGCTTCAACTTTTCCTAGCTTTGCAAAGAGATATGTGCTTAAAAATTATTACTCGATTTTGTAGATCAAAAAATTGGGTCCTGAAACAATCAAAGGACTTGTCTGTAAAATTAAGTCATCTAATCAAGAAAGGAAACCAGGGTTTGAAATTATTTTTCCAATTGTGAAATTCAGGAGATTGCCTGGGGAAACTGTTTTTCCATATTTATTTGTTTATTTATTTTCACAATTTTGATATACGTTGACACCTAGTTCTCCAGGAAAGTTATGCTAATTTACACAGAGAAGTACTTGGAGTCCATGGTCAATAGAATTCCGAGTTCCTTCCTTCCAATACTTAGAGAACAGGAACCATGTCTTTTTTCACATTTGTATTATGGAACATTTCAAACATATACAGAAGTAAAGAGAGTAGACAATAAATCTCGTGAGAATTTTCTAATCCCAAATAACTGTCAATGCTTAAACAGAAAACATGAAGATAAAACAAAGCAAAGCAAACTTAGAGTTGGGTTTTTAATTTTATTTTTTAAAGATCAGATTATTTTAAATCTTTTCTGTGTTTTGAGATTACAATAAAGCCTTAATTAGTAGGACTCTAATAAACTGGAAACTTTCACTGACTAGATTCTTTTTTGGTTCTCTCTGTTTTAAGAAAAGGTTTATTATAATCTACTAATAACAGGGATTTATTCTAAAATTTGATTTAATGAGTGATCTAGACTCTCTCCACCCTCAGTTTACTCTCATATCTCTAATATTATTTCCAGTTTTAGGTGCTTAGCATAACAAAGACCATTCTTCATGTCAATCTTGCTTAAAGTGGCCTCAGGATGAAGCTACTAGGAAAAAAAATAACTTGTGAGGAGAAAGACAAAAGAAGCAAAAAGAAGACTGCGCCTTTCTTCCTCACTTCTATTCTTGTTTTCATGCCATTCCCAATACCTGAAAAAATGTTTCAAATATCAGTTTCTAAGCAATTGCTCCTAGTTTTCTTCTTGGCTGATGGAGTATCACAGTGTGGTGGAAAAAGCTCTGTGCTTGGAATTCAAGTCATGGCTCTCTTCTTTGAGGTATGTGCTGTTGGGAAAGTCACTTAACTTTTCTGAGCCTTTGTTTAATCACTTGCAAAACAAAGGGGTTGAACTGGAGTAACTAATGCCTCTTAGTGTTCTCCGTTTCTGTTGTGTCATAAATTAGAATTCCCAAAGTCTGGTTTTATTCCTGGAGAGTCTCATACCAAATATGATTTGAAGGCATTCAAAGCATTTGTATCATCCACAATGCCTGAACTTCTATCATTAGTGATCCATTCATTTTGCTGGGTTTAGCATTGTCTCCTCCTGTTAGTCTTTCTTTTGAGAAGAAAAGCATGTAAAGGCACTTCTTTGTGAATGCATTACTCACATGGCTCTTTCCCTGGCTTAGAAAGTAGAGATTTTGATGTCTAGAGGTTGGAAGTGGGAAGGAAAGGGTGAAACACAGAGAGACTGGAAGGTTATCAGAGACAGATTTCATCTCCTTCATAATTTTTCTGCAGCTTGGCTCTGAGCATTGTTATGACTCAACCTCCTCTGTGCTTGGCAAGGCTCAAACAAGACGAGGTCCTATTTGGTAGCAGATTGGAACAGGGAGTCCCTGGCTGAGTATCAGATTCAGGTATTTTTGACAGATTCTGAATGGAGCTCTTTATTAGGTCTTTTGATCAACAGGAATTTGTTTAGAGGAGCCAAAACATCTCTTTAAGTAAAACACGTACATTGTTGCAGAGCCATTAACAGGCATATCCTCCCATTCAATCACAGTAGCCACGAATGGCAAGAATCTGGGTCATAATCCATCACCCAATCTTTTTTTTTTTTCTCTCTCTCTCTCTTTTGAGACAGAGTCTCGCTCTGTCACCCAGGCTGGTGTGCAGTGGCGCGATCTCGGCTCACTGCAAGCTCCGCCTCCCGGGTTCACGCCATTCTCCTGCCTCAGCCTCCCGAGTAGCTGGGACTACAGGCGCCCGCCACCACGCCTGGCTAATTTTTTTGTATTTTTAGTAGAGATGGGGTTTCACCGTGTTAGCCAAGATGATCTCAATCTCCTGACCTCATGATCCGCCCGCCTCGGCCTCCCAAAGTGCTGGGATTACAGGCGTGAGCCACTGCGCCCGGCTGACCACCACCCAGTCTTAAGTGTCCTCTCTTCATCATCCTCTTCTGGTCCCGTTCTCTTCTAAGTTCCATGTTGGTCCTCAATATTGTAGAGAATCTCTCATCTTTACTTGTTTATCATGCCTATTTCGTGTCACCAACACTTTATCTCTCCTATCCCAGAGAAAAGCAATCTGTTCCTCTGCATTCCCTCAATGTTGGGACACTATTAGCAATAAATCATTTCTGCCTTTAATGAAGAAAGATTCATTAATGAAGTTGTTGTTTTATTTTCTCTAATAATAACATTTATTGTTTTATTGAGCCTTGCTGTATCTCAAGCACTTGCATCACTTCATTTCATTCTCACACCCCTACACACACTTTAGAGGGGAAGTCATTGCTATTGGGTCCTCTTCCAAGGTTTTCCAACTAAGGCTGCCTGTCTCCAGAGTCTAGCTTTTGTCCACTGCACTAACCTGCCTCTCTTGTTTAATATCCACATGCTTGGGACTGCCCAGGCTGGTGTGTAGGAGATAGGTTTCCTCCATGGATGGCAAACAATGATTCATTCCCATGACTTAGAGGAGAGAGATCTAGCTTGTGGGGGAATCATTTACAAGTTTCTCACCCTGGGAAACTCAGACTCTTTTCTTATTTTCTTTTCTGCAACTTCATTTCAAATTTTTCCTGCAGTAGCTGGTAGCAGAATCAAAGGAATACTTATGTGTGCTGATTGGGGTCTGAGGCCTAAAAGTTAATTCTTTTTTTGTCTACTGATTTATGGATTGCATCTGAATGTATCAATTTAACTGAAAACATTTTTTTAAACTCTCATTTTAGTTAGCAATTTCAACTTCCTTCACTAAACCATTACTTCCAACATGGAGATAAATAGATGAATCTGAAGGTTCTTTCCAAGATATAATTTTAAAAAAGAACTTCGGCCTGGAAATCCAAAGGCCTGGGTTCCAGTTCTGGATCTGCCACTTATTAGCATGTAATTCTAGGCACATCCACTTAATCATGCTGAACTCTAGTTTCTTATCTGTAACATGAGAATAATGATATCTTCTATGCCTAATTTAAAGAGATGCTACGGTAGGGAAGTTGTTATTAGAAAGTGCTTTGTAAATCTCAAAGTACTCAACAAGCATAAGCCATTAGGCAAGATGAAGCAAAATGCTATGTTGACAAGATCAAGAGTAGGAAGGAGATTTTCATCAGGGCTCCAAACACCAAGAATGGAATCATGAGGGAAGTTTGTGTCTCTGACAATTGGTTTCTTACATTAGCTTTAGGGATGCAGGTTCAAACTGGATCTCCAACTGGATCCGTGATGACCATCAACCCTCTGATCCCCAAGAAACCAGTCCTGGTCCTCATCTAAACCTAGAGGAAAAATGGTGAGAAAGTTAGGTGACCCCTTGTCACCAGAGAAGCCAGGGACCACGGTAATGTTGATTGGATAAACTGACTAAAAAGTAGAGAATTAATTTTATGCCACTTGGTTACAGGGACAGAGATATTGCAATGGAAAGAAATAGAGGAGAAAGGGTAGGATGTAAATGCTGTATGAAGTTATAGGCACTCCAACTCATAAATGTCGATCACAGTGAACACAGAAATTATATTCTGACTAGTCCAGACAGTGCCCAGCACAGTGTGAGTGCTCACTCAATGCAAAGTGATGGTGATGGTAACTGTCCTTGGTCTCTTTCCTTTCTCCTTGGCTATAGGGTTTTCAGAGATATGTGTGGATGCAAGCTACCAGTGCCCAGAAAGAAGATTGAAGGAAGGGGTACGGGCACCTTCTCCCCGCCCTCGCTCCCCACAGCCCCCATCCCCCTGACCCAAACAGTCAGGCTTGAGAGACTGGAAGGGTTTCACTTCCGCCTGGCTGCAGGAACCACAAGTTCCAGACTAGGTCTTAATTGGAATAATCACAGTCAAAATACACCCAGATGCTCTCACACACCCAGACGCGCGCGCATCCCCCGGCCATGGGGCGCACGTGAGCCCGCACCCCGCGCACCCAGCCCTGCCTGTCGCCAGAGCATCCTCAGCAGCTGCCACCGAAGCAGCCTCCTCCTTCTCTCTTCCTCCTCCTCCTACCACCGCCGCCGCCACCGCCGCTGCGGCTGTGATCTCCTATCCCCTCTCGTCCTCCTTCCTCCCCCAGTTCCTGCTCCTCCTCCCATCCCCTGCTCCTCCTGCCCAGCAGCGAAGGGCAGAACCCTGGGCTGCCACTGTCCTTCGCTCTGACCAAGAAGAGGCTGGAACAGGTCTGTGCATGGGAGGGGGGGCGCTTTGTTGCGGGCTGCTGGAGCTCTTGTGGCTCCAACAGCCGCTGGGAGGGCACGGGGCTGGAGGGAGGGTAGATTATTTCTCAGTTTTCAGTCTTGCTCTATGAATAGATGGAGGGCGAAAGGTTGGGAAGGCAGCTGGTTCCCTTTGCCAGATCGCCTTCCTTTTTGGTTCATGGCGAGAGAGCACTGAAGCTGCCCGGACTCCTGCCCCCGCCCACCCCTGAAGCTCTCTTTCTTTGCGTCCCTACTCCCTGCATCCACTTCCCCGGGCTGAGCTTTCTCTTGTTCAGGAAGCTCAGGGATGGGGGCGGGGAGAGATGGATGGAGATGATCCAGCGGGGCACCTGGGTGCCTGGGGCTTTGTTACATACAACAAAACCAGTCCTCATCAGCTTCCAGCTCCAGGCTAGGCTGCAGTCCGCCAGCAATGTGGGGTGTGGGTCGGGCCGACTAGGGAAGCGAGAGAATGTGAGAGGGCACTCCCTGTATGTGACGGCACACAGGAATGCAGTGGTGTGTGTCGTGGAGATGGTGTGGGTTTTGTGTGGAATTCAGTGAGTGCGAGTTGTAGTGGTGTGTGTGTGTGTGTCTGCGCCATGGGGCTGGGCTACTCTTGGCATTACATGTCCTTGAGTCTCATTCCATGCCAAGCCAGACTGCAGCAACACGCAGGTGGATCAGGTCCAACCGCTTCTGCCCACATTGGGAGGATAATGATCGTTTTCAAAGTGATGGAAATCCCCCCAGCTGGGACTGTTGCTTAGGACTTTCCGGATGCAGAATTTCGAGCCAGGTTGACCAAGCCCTACTAGATAGCGTTATTGTTCTCCCAAAGATGCCCAACTTTCTTAGCAGGTTTTCCTCTCTCAGCCAATGAGGATCCAAAGCTCTTACAGTGATCCCTGCAGTGCCTTCCCACACCCATTTTAATTAGCGGATCCTAATTTCTTCAGGTCTTACTTACTACAATGAAGTTAGTGGTGTGCTAGGATGTAGTTCTATGTTTGAACTAAAAAGAACAAACTAAATGCACCTATGTGTTAGTCATGAATTTGATATAGAGGTGTTTTTTTTCTTTCTTGAATTATAAGGTATGAACTGGTATGGCCACTTTTTAATCAAAGAAAGAAGAGATCAATAAAAAGTGAACGAAACTGCTAAACCTTCTCTTTGACACTTTTATTTGTGGTTTTCATAAAGCATTGTTATTCAGGGTTCAAAAATATACAGCTAAAGATAGCGATTAATCAAACAGCAGATATTTTTTGCATACCTGCTATGTGTTAGTAACGTCAAGTATTGAAAGTATAGAAATGAATAAAACATCATCTCAGCTCACAGGGAGTGCACAATCTGGTAGGCAAGATAGAGTGTGTAAACAGACAATTAGAATAAAGTATGACAAGGGGCAGGCAGGGTATTGTGGGAGCCTGAGGGAGGTTTGCCTGATTGGGAATGGGGGTTATGATCAAGAAAGTCTTCATGGGCAAGGTGACATTTGAGTTGAGTCTTGAAGAATTGATTCACCAGGTTACTAAGTGGAAAATGGTATTCTAAGTTGAAAGAATGGCATGTATGAAGGTAGAGAGGTCACAGTTAAGTGAGACTGCAGGGAGTCCTTGGAGGTGTGACTGCCAAATTCTCAACAAACTCAGAATGGTTCTTTCTGGTTTGGAGTGATGATTGGTGGCACATCCAAAAAACAAACAAACAAACAAAAAAAACCAGTATTGCAGATTGATAAAGATCACAACACATCTCTATCTTAGGAAACATCTGGCTCATTTATTAATATTAGTGTGTTTTGCTTTAAACAAATCTGATATATGTAAATGTGAGAGTGCAAGGCAAATGAACTAAATGGACAATATTTACATTGCAGAATTTGCTGCTTTACAAAAGGATTCATAATCAGATTATGTTAATTAACAATGCCTCTCTGACCTTTAGTGAATTTCTTTTAACCAAAAATCCATTAACGGAATTTTTCCAATAGTCCATGAATGGATAAAGACAGGTATACCTGCATTACATTTACTTTTTCTGAAAAATTTACCAACTTCAATGCAGGAATTTCCTCTTATTCTGTGGATGTTTAATAAATACTGAAAGAAAATATGAAAATGCTAGTAATGAATATTAAATCTATTGGCTGTGATCTTTTATCATTCAAACTGTATATAAAATAAAAATTAACCTGAACGAGATCTTGAGGAATTTTTACATTTTAGGTACTTTTAGTAGTTTCACTGGTAATTAACAATGGTACAAGATTTCTGTGCTGTATGTTAGTTTTTAAATGGATATATAGTGACTGCTCTAATACTTTTGCAATTAAGCCAGAACAGGGGCACATTCTGAATCTCTTGTTTTGTTGTGTTGGTGCTGATTGCATTCATAGGCTGATAAATGGCACTGGGAGTGAGACTAAGAGACTGATTATTTTTACTGGAAATGCCTGGTGGTCACAAAATTATGCTAGTTAAGAGTGTGGGTTCTGAGAACCCAAAAATAGCCCTGGGTTCTATTTGAAAGGAATGACAGAAGTAGATGAGCTTGAATGACTTCTTTCCTCATCTGGACAATACCTTGCTGCGGGCGGAGTTGATGGCCTAGGGTACTTTGGGCACATAAAGGTCCTTTGTTCACTGGCTGTCAATACCAGAAGGTATCAGGCAGTATCTCTAAGATACATTCTCCAAAGCTTGGACTGGAATTGAATTGATCTGTCAGCTGTGTTGATGCTCAGGTCTGTCTAGTTACCAGAAAGTGTTTTTTGATGTAGGTTCTAAAGAAGACTAGTCCCATAGAATGTTAGTAGGGCACACCTCCCCCGACCCACACACACACAAACACACAGAGTTTTGTGGTCAAGTTAAGTTTTGGAAATTCTTACTTAAACATAAACAGCTTTGTTTACTGCAGGGCTTCTAAAAGTCTTTACTAGGCTAACGAATATTGTGACTCTCCAGGAGTATAAAATATGCAGCATTTCTCAGTTGGAATTACCCACAGAGTCTGGTGTTCCAACAAGCATTTGGGTCTACTGGTGTTGAGAGAAACATTCTTTGGGTTAAGAGCATTCTCCGCTGAGTTCTGAGTTCAGAGGCTGTCGGCATCTTGCTGGGTAAGCTTGGATGACTCGCTTTACCCCTCCAGGTTTTCCTTCCATCCCCACTCTGTAAAATGAGGCTGATAATCATCATCACTCTCACTGACTGTGATGGTGTGATGACAACTAAGATAATATCTCTGTAAGTATTTTGAGCTGCTTAGAAGAAAGGCTCTATGTAAACTCAAGGTTATTATTAAAGTGAAGTGAAGAATTAAGGCAATTATCCTGATAATGCAGGCCCAAATTCTGTCTTTCTGCTGAGTTATTGGGCAGACTGCCTCATTTCTCCGCTCTGCTTTGACTGCAGAGACCTATCCTCGTTCAATCTTGGCTGACTCAGTTCTCTGGGTTTATTTCCTTTCGCATTCTGAAAATTTCAGCATGACTTTTAATTTCCTGGTCCAGAGGTATCATCAGTACAGCCTTCAGAAAAAGTCCATCAACCTGAACATACATTACTGACCAGAGAACCCTGGAGTTAGGAATTAAGTTTAGTTGGAAAGTTGTTTTTATCCTTCGACTAATTGTCTTTCAGAAGCAGTTGTAAAGGGCCATGTTGAAAGCTAGCTGGTGCAGGATTTCTCTCCAGTATCTCCAACATCCAACCTGGTCTGGAGTCCTGTTTACAGGAGATGCTTCTTGAACAACAGTTTCAGGGGTCCATTTTGTCAATGGGAAGCTGAGGCCACCTTTAAGGAAATTTAAGGGTAAAAGAAATAGCACTCATGTGACTATTGACCCTTCTTGGATCCCTTGACTGCTATTAATTCCCGGAACCTTTTTTTCTTTACAAACTGCCTTGAAAGGAGAATGGAGTTCTTGAGACTTAATGGCTGATAATCATTGCAAACTGGGTTTGGGGTAGAGACTGATGCACAAGGCATTCAGTCTCTACCCCAAAATGAATGTCAAGGCATTCAGGTTACTGGTTCTAGAGTACTCTGTTCTCAGATTAGCTCTTCTCTGCATAAAAGCAGCAAGCTTCAGTTGTAATTGGAAGGATTTCTGTTAGCAACAAGAGAGAACCATGTGACTTTAAGACTGTGTGATGCTGTAACGCCAGAGTGAAGTTAATCTCTGTTCTGGAGTGCATAGTGGAGATGCTTGTTCAGTGGGGGACATTCATAGAATGGTAGAGCTACAAATGCCTATGGCAGTTTCTCTGTTGTAAACCTTATGTTTGGATAAGGAAAATGAGGATGGAAGAAGTGAAGTGAGTTGTCTAAGGTCACACAGCTACCACATGACAGAACAGAAGTCATTCTAAGAGTTGAAACTCAGATCTGCTGCCTCCCAGTGTTCTTCTCTTTGACTTAGCTGCCTTCCTGTGTAGTTCAGGGGAGTGAGGGTTGGCTCATTTGGTGGAACTTGGAGGTCATGTCCAGTCCTGAGCAGTGTGGGCCCTCACATAACAGTTTTAGTAGAAGGATAGGTTTCTAGTGGAGCCCTAGAAGAACATGCTTCTCTCTCTCTGTCTTCATTCCTCTTGAGTGTATAGTTGTCTGATTCACCAAGCCAAGCACCCAGTTGGTAACCTGAGGACTGGATATTCTGCCCAAGATTCATGGTGGATGATGTGATCATCCTAGTCCTTTTACCTTGGTGATTAACAACCATTTCTTGTGTGCCAAGGATCCCCTTGAAAGTCATGAAAGCTACTGATGCACTCCACAGAGAAGGCCTCTCATCCATGGACATGTGCCTGTAATTTCAGGGCCTTGTAGATGGAGAGCTCCTGCTCTGCTTGCTGTTGGTATTGGTATACAGCCTAGGGTCATTGGTAGAAGCTCCCTAAATATGAAAGATTCCCAGAGGTGGAATTGTCAATCTTAACTCGGAGGGAAATGGAAATGCTGGGATGAGGTTTGTGCCAAATAGACAAGGGACAGGGAGTAGAGTGGAATTTCTTATGGGTAAAAGAATGGAATTGAATCCTGAATTTGAGATAAAAATAGAAAAGAATTCAGAGAAATGCAAATCAAAACCACAATGAGATACCATCTCACACCAGTTAGAATGGCAATCATTAAGAAGTCAGGAAACAACAGGTGCTGGAGAGGATGTGGAGAAATAGGAACACTTTTACACTGTTGGTGGGATTGTAAACTAGTTCAACCATTATGGAAAACAGTATGGCGATTCCTCAAGGATCTAGAACTAGAAGTACCATATGACCCAGCCATCCCATTACTGAGTATATACCCAAAGGATTATAAATCATGCTGCTATAAAGACACATGCACACATATATTCATTGCGGCACTATTCACAATAGCAAAGACTTGGAATCAACCCAAATGTCCATCAGTGACAGACTGGATTAAGAAAATGTGGCACATATACACCATGGAATACTATGCAGCCATAAAAAAGGATGAGTTCGTGTCCTTTGTAGGGACATGGATGCAGCTGGAAACCATCATTCTCAGCAAACTATCGCAAGAACAGAAAACCAAACACCGCATGTTCTCACTCATAGGTGGGAACTGAACAATGAGATCACTTGGACTCAGGAAGGGGAACATCACACACTGGGGCCTATTATGGGGAGGGGGGTGGGGGGAGGGATTGCATTGGGAGTTATACCTGATGTAAAGGATGAGTTGATGGGTGCTGATGAGTTGATGGGTGCAGCACACCAACATGGCACAAGTATACATATGTAACAAACCTGCACATTATGCACATGTACCCTAGAACTTAAAGTATAATAATGATGATAATAATAATAATAATAATAAAAGAAAAAAATAGAAAAGGAATTGAAGTGAGCTAACCATGTCCCCTTCCTTCAACCTTATGAAAGAAAATGAAGTGGGGAAGCTAGGCAGTTGGGAAATTTGGGAGGACTGGGGAGGGAGTCAGTCCAGAAAGGGTGGCAATCATGACATATTTAAATGAAATAAAAATTCTTCCCAAAGAATGAGACAACTCTTTCACTTCTCTCCAGCTTTCTTACCCTAGTCAAACATCTAAATACCAAACACTCAGGGCTTTGGGTATTAGAAGTTGTCTTAGATTCTGGAACACTGTGTCCTTGAAAAGGACACATTTAAAGGCTGGGAGTAGGGGCTGGACGTTGTGGGGGAGTGGCACAGCATGCCTCTCTTATTTACAAAAGCATTTTTATTATCAAAGAACACATGCTCATTCTTGCTTGTAAAAATAGAGATATGATGTAGAGTGTTCCTTGTCTCTTCAACACTGATCCCCCACCATGTTCACAGGTTGGTATGTATCATGTTGTGCATATTTTTATGAATATTCACATGTATATATTCATGTACATAAAATAATAAAAGATGTAACCATGTGCTGTTCTACAGAATGCTTTTTACTAAACTATATGTCTGAAGATCTTCTCTTGCCAGTATACATCTAGTTATTTCATTCTTTTTTTTTTTATTTTACTTTAAGTTCTGGGATACATATGCAGAATGTGCAGGTTTGTTACATAGGTATACATGTGCCATGGTAGTTTGCTGCACCTATCAACCCATCATCTAGGTTTTAAGCCCCACATGCATTAGGTATTTGTCCTAATGCTCTCCTTCCCCTTGTCCCCCAACCCCCGACAGGCCCCAGTGTGTGATGTTTCCCTCCCTGTGTTTTTATTCTTATAAATAACTGCATAGTATTCTATTACATAATTGTAATATAATCTCTTTAATCCAACCTTTGTTGATTAATTTTTGCATTATTTTTGATTATTTTTACATTATTAAATATTGACGCAATGTACCTTCTTGTACATACATCTCTGCATACCATTGTGAGCAATTTTATCATATAAATTTAAAGTAGTAAAGTTGCTGGTTTGGAGTTTGATTTGCACATTTTTGATTTTAATAGAGCCTGCCAAACTGCCTCCCAGAAAGGCCATCACAATTTACCTTCCCATCAACAATGGCCATTTCTCCACACTCTTCCTCATCAATTTCAGATATTATTGATCTTTTTAATCTTAGACAATGTGAAGGCTGAAAAAAAAATCTCCCTTCTCTTTGCATGTCATTGAGTACTAGTGAGGTTGAACATCTTTTCATGTGTTTTTTGGCCATCTGTATTTCTTCTGTGTTGCCATTTCATATCCTTTGCCTGTTTTTCTTTTGAGTTGTTCTTTCTGCTTCTGATAACTTAGGTATCCTTATTTTGAGTTGTTCTTTCTGCTTCTGATAATGAGGATCTCTAAATATTTTGGATAGTAACCATTTAACTGTTCTCTGTGTTGCAAATATATTAAGCAGTTTATCATTTGTCTTTTAACTTTGATTTTGATGTCTTTCACTGTACAGAAATGTTTATGATTTTTTTAAAAATCACAATTTTCAATCTATTCCTTTATAAGCAAACAATGCCACAATTGGATATCCTTGCACTACATCATATACAGTTGGCTTATTATCTCCTTAAGATAAATTCTTAGGATTAGATTTTTTTCAGTTAATATTTTTCTAGATATTGCCAAATTGCTTTCTAAAATGTTTCTAGCAAGTTATACTCCAACTACAGTGTATACAAGTACGTTTTCCCCCTCCTCCTGATGTCTTCTGATAATTCAGGTTTTGGCTCTTAAATCAAATGCTAGGCTGCAATTCATATTTGACTGGGAGGAAAGGAAAGGCTGGGAAAGGCTGGGAGCAGAAATCCCTAACTGCACATGGAACACCTGTAATACATGTTTCACCTTCAATTATTTAAGTAAACATGCTCGTTAATTCATTTTCAACTAGAACTGTGTCGAAAGCATTTTCCAACGTTAAATTCCTCTAAATTCACAGTGAAATGAATGACCATTTATGGTCATCTCTGCTGGCAGCATCCGCATCAGCAGGCAATGATGAACTAACTTTAGAGCTGTATCTCATCTTAAGACACTTGGAAAAAATCTACTGCTGCATCTTCACTGATCTCTGAGGTCGGCTAGATTGGTTCCATAACTTTCTGAAGGCTGAAAGTAGGAATCAGTTTCTATCTAACTTGGTTTCCTGCAAAGAGGACAAGTTTGAGGTCCTCCCATGAGAAGATATTCTAACAGAAATAAACAGTGATGTCACCCTCTGCAAAGGGAATAGTGGCAAACAAGTACAGGTGTAGCATTTCCCCTCACTCTGCCTGGGCTTGCTTCATCTTATTGTGCCTGTTTTCTGCCAGTATTCAGATATGGTCAAGGGTATTTTGGTGTGTGCTTTAGGCCAAAGGTAGGGTCTGTGGATTAGAAGATGGAAGTCTGAGTGGTAGTTTATGCAGCATATGAATATCTTTTGTCTGAAGAGCACAGTAGCAGCCTAAAATCCTTTGGAGGTGGCAGGGCAATGGGGAAACATGAAAAAGTGGTGATAGTTGTTGCTTACCCATTTTACAGATGGAGAACACATCTGGAAAGGAGAAATGCTCCAAAAGTTGGACACTGCTGGAAAAGGATTCTGGCATACCCCCTAACACTTGCTAGCTAAAGATTTGGCAACTTCTCTCCTCTAGGGATATATGTAGGTGCCTTTAAAGTGAAGCTTCCCAATTTGGTTGTTTAATAATGCCCTTTGTACTTACCCATCATTCACTTTACCTAGTGCGGTACTGACACAGCCCACCCCAGGGATGCTTTTGAGCTGTCAGAAGATGGGTGGATTATTGTCCCCAAAGGAGTAATTTGGATTACTTGAACTATTGACATTTATGAGTTGTGGTTTTCCACTTACCTCAAAATCTTGGTATTTGGCAAATGGCTTTAGATTGTATCTAATGTTTGTCTTTTTTTCCTCCTTTTTAAGGGTTTGGACTAGAGTAAGCATAGTTCACAGAGGAAATGATGCCCAGATAATATAATTATCAAATTTTGCTGCCTTGAAAAAAGTGGTTTTAGTTTTTATGCTAATGAATGTCCTGTTTTAAAGCTAGCATTTCTCTTTTTAATTGCCAAATAATTTAAAATTGAAACATCATAGCCACAAATAAGGATTCTATGCATAAATCACATGATATATTTATACTTTTTGATGGTTATAAGAGGAAAGGTCATCTTTCTTTTTAAAACTATGCTTGCTGCTTTAAGTAGAATTGGGAATTGTCATGTTTTTCTTTTCTAATAAACTATTCTGCAAAGGTAACATTGTTTTTTTAACTCTGATTAGAACTGGAAAGGGATGTCTGACTCCATACTTAATCCAAAAATAAAAACCTCATTAACAAAGAGGCAAAGAGAGTCAGTAAATGGAACTTACATTAAATTGGGAGGCAGAAGTCCAGGGTTCGAGTTCCGGTTTTGTTATTAATTAGCTGTGTGGCCCTGAACTAGAGCTTAAATGTCTCTGAGCCTCAGATTCCTGACATATAAAATGAGAGCATCGTTAGGAATCAATAATCCATATTGCAATTCCTTCACCTTAAACAAGGCATTCTCATCTCCAAAGTCAAAGCTTGCTTTGTGACAGAATCACTTGGGGACACTTTAAAAATATATTTTGAAGGCCCCACCTCAACCAGTTGAATCTGAAACTCCAAGGGTAGACCCAGGAAATCTATTTGTTAACTAGCTTCTTAGGTGATTCGGGAGAAGACTGGAACACCCTCCAGAGGTAACTTTCAGGAGGCAAGATCTCCTGGTGCTTTCTGGCTTGAGGGAATGAAACCATTTTCAAAAGTGGGGAAGTCCAGGTCACCTAGGAGCTCTGGCTTAGAAATCTATGATATGAAACTACACTTGAGGAGGCTGGCTTTTGGCCTAGCTCCCCGGGACTGATTTCTGCAGAGGTGAATGGAGAGCACAGTGTTCTTTTTAAGAAGAGCGAGTTTGGACGAACAAACTGACCAGACATTCAATAATGAGTATATTTCAAGTCCTTTGGCACAATACTTTGAGAAGAAACATTACTGAGGGAGGGCACAGTGATTTCCATAACTCTTAGACTGTTTTGGTCCAAGCTTTCCTTTGAATCCTATTTCAAACTTCTATTCCCTCTGTGACTTTTTCAACTTTTGTTCTTCTTCCCTTCGTTAAATTCACAGTGTTGCAGTGGGTTTTTCCCACTTCCCCTTGATCTCACTGATCCAATTTCCTTCAGCCATAGGCACTCTCTCAATACCATCCTACCTTCTAAATGCCAAAAAGAAAGGAGTCAGCACTAATGTACACCAATTTGCCCCACTATTTCCTTCTGCCCCAGCTTTCAACCCTTTACTTCATTATGGGAGTAGTTGGAGCTAGGAAAATGCTTCTCTAAGGCAAACTTTCAGAGCCAGCAAATGCTTCTTTTTATATATAGCTCCCATTTATTAAGTGTTTGCTGTGTGTCAGGTATTGCACCGCTCTTTGCATGTGTTGTCTCATTTAATTTTCTCCACAACTCTGTTAGGTTAATACTGTTAGCATTCCATTTCACAGAGGAGGGAACTAAGGCTCAGAGCAGCTAAGTGATTTGCACAAGTTCCCTCAGATGGTGAGCAGCAAAGTGAATCTGTCTGGTCTTGGGGTCTGAATGGTTAAACAGAGTATTCTACTATTAAGTGCTCCCTGTGGTAATAAGACTGTGTTACACCAAAGGGGAATGTATGAAGCAACAGATCTTCTTGGGTGTGACCAGTCTGAGCCTTGAAGCAACAATAAAGACCAGGAAGGAAAGGGGAGGTTCATTTTAATGGCAGCAAAATTTGCCAGAATTATTGTGTATCATTGTAGGGGTGGGACTCAGAGATTAGTTTTGATTTTTGTGAACTGTTAACTGAGTAAATCTCTAAATATTGTCATTGAGACATAAATTCCTGATATCCGTGTGACTATTGTTTGCTTTGCAAATCATGGGAATGTGGAACATACTTTCTGTTTTCCTCCTCCTACTCTCAGCAGAAGACTAGTGCCAAGGGTATAGAGGATCTCTGGGAGGCAGGGAGTGACTTCCTGGATGTTTTCAGCTAAAGGGGGCCTGGGTGGGGGAAGATAACCAGGGGGAAGACCCAGAATAACATGAACAACAGTGTTGTTGGCTTGGATTATTGGGTTTCCAGCTCACTTGAGTTCTTCCTGTCTGATTCTCATTGTCAAACTTGCAGCATGCAGCAAAGGATATTTGGCATCCACCAATACAGACTCATCGATCTAGGATTGATATGATTCAAACTCATGAACATAACCAAAGCATGCACTGCAATTTCCAGGCTGTACGTATGGGACCAAGTCCATCCTTAAACCCTAATCTAATGCCCTTTTTGAAGTAGCCCAACTTTTCACTTTGACTGTAGTATAGGGCATTGAGCAATTTAACATCACTGCACAAAAACAGACCATTTGTTTTCTTTTCCACAGCTCTTTCCTAGAAAGATCTTCTATTGGCTATAATTTCTCTAAAAATTCCCTTCCAATTGGAGCCCTCAGGGGAGGACTTGCACCCATTTTCTGCAGTATCTGTCCTCTTTGTTGCCGTTTCCAGTAATGAGAGTCAATAGGCATCAAGAAACCAAGGATGAGCCAGGCATGGGGCTGCACACCTGCAGTGCACCTCAGCTACTAGGGAGGCTGAGGTGGGAGGATCACTTAGGCCCACGAGTTTGAGGCTGCAGTGAGCTGTGATTGTGCCACTACCCTCCAGCCTGGGCAACAGAGTGAGACCCTGTCTCTTGATAAAAAAGGAAAGAAAAGGAGAAACCAAGAAACTACGGTCTTGTAAGGCCTCAATTGCTTGCTCCGTGTCTAATGCCAGATAAGTCACTCTGCCTCTTTAGGCCTCAGTTCTTCTATCTGCAATGATTCTAATTCTCCCTTCTCTGTGGAAAACTTGGAGCAATCAGATCACTGAAAACAGACTACTTTGAAAGAAAAGTGGTCCAAGATATACGACTATGAATGTCTTCATGTTTTCCCTGGCAAAAGAGCTGTTTTGGAGCAAAAGAGAGGGTAGGGTAAAGGTTAAAAGATCATTTGCTTAAGTTTAAGTCCCTGCTCTGCCTTCTCCTAGCTGTGTGGTCTTGGAAAGTTCCTTAACCACCTAACTGCCTTGGCTCTGTAAAATGGAAAAAGTAATATTAGTACTTACCTCACAGAGTTGTGGTGAGGAATCAAAGAGATAATCTATGTCTGTCCAATAGATACTGTTTATTTGTGGCAACTATTTTTATTTTGAATGTATGAAGCTCCATGAAGAGGTTTGAATCCTGGCTCAGGCACTTTGGACAGTCACTTAGCCTCTCTAAACCTCTGTTTCTTCACTTATGTCATGGGGATAATAACAGTAGCTGCCTTTTAGGGTTTCTTGAGGAATATATAAGATAATCCCTGCAAAGTTCTCAGTACACCACCTGGTACACAGAAGTGCTCAATAAGCTATTACTATTATCATTCGGTTGCCATCCTCAGAGACCTTGTGGATCCTTTGGTCCCTGTTTTTCTATATCTGGACCACCTATGGGCCTGGCTCCCACCCCAGGAAATATTTCTGGTGCCTGTGATGTACTATTATCCCCATTTACCCTTGTTTGGGTTAAGTAGAGGAGATGGCCTTTTAGCATGGCAAGGCCCCAAGACTGAGGGGGCTTCCTGCTAAAGCACTGCACAAGGGCTGCTTGTGGAGAGCAGCTGATTCCTTGACCTCGAAAATGGTTCACGCAGTGACAAAAATGGGAACAAAGCAGACCCTGCTTTACGACTCCCACAGGAGCCTGGCCCCATGAAGCACAAAGTTCTGTCACTGCCCTCCCCACGCCTCCCCTGTAGGCTCCACCAGCCATGTATTCCCTTCTGACATTCCTCCAAGACAACTGGTCAGAGACCCCTTCATCTCCTCCCCAAATAATATGTTGAGTAAGGCAACCAGATGCTGCCATAGTGACAATTCCTACCTGATCAATAGAGCTGGGAATTAAGCCCTGGTGACAGGACTTGCTTTGTGGAGGGCCTCCTCCCAGGGCATCGCCTAGCTCAGCCTGGTAATGAAGCAACCTGCCCTACCCACCACTGGCTGTATACTAATCTCTGGGCCTTTCTCTATACATTAATCCACATCTCTGCGGCCCCAAAGTGACCATTTCAGAGAAATTCTGACCTCATTGGATTTCCCAATGTCTCTGCCTTAGTTCAGGCCTTCATGATTTCTTGCCTGAACTATATCATATTATTGTTCCTGCTACTTTTACTTCTATGAATAACAATAAATTATAGCTAACAGTTATTGTGTGCTTATTATGTCCTAGGTGCTGTGCTAGCATTTGCATGTATTATCTCATTTAATAGTCACAAAAACCCTATGCGGCAGGCACTGTTATCCCTGTTTTACAGAAGAGTAATTATAATAGCAGTTAACATATATTGAGTGTTTACCATGTGCTAGGCACTGTGCTAGCTGTCTTACATATTTTTTTCTCATTTAATCCTCATGATAACCGTATGAGGTAGGCATTATTACTACTAATAGAGGTATCTGTAGGCCTCTGGTAGTAAAGGGCTGGATGAGAACCCTGATACTTATGAAATATTCAGAAGGGTTTCATGACACAAGAGGACTTTGGATGTACTTTTACAAGTCCTTCCTCATCACCCCTTTCCACTTCCTCACTAGGTGCTTGGGTACAGTAGACATTGCTCATTTTGAATCTTGCAAGGACCCTGGCCATGGCTGGTGATAGGAGAAGGAGTGGTGAATCTTTCCTACCCTGGGTTGTTTTGGGGATATCTGGGATCAGGCTATGGTAGAGGCACAAAAATTTTCATGCCTTGCTCATGGTGTTTTCCTACTTGGTCTTCTCTAAAAATCCTTCTCAGACCATGTCACTTCTTTCTTTCATTCCTTTAGTCATTCGTCCTTTCATCCCAAGGACACATGTTGATTACCTACTATATACTAGGTAATGTGATAGACATTTGGAATATTATTATAAGCAAAACAGACATAAAACCTACCTCATGAAGCTTGTGGTCTAATGGAGGAGACAAACATTAAACAAATAAACTCAGACATATATAATTGTAAATTATAGTAGTGCTGTGAAGGAAAAGTATAGGGTATGAGAGACAATAGCAGGGGAGACTTCATTGAGATGGTTGGGGAGCATGAAGAAAGGCCTTTCTGGGGGAAATGACATTTAAGCTGAGGCCTGAAACATGAATAAATATTAACAAAGAGTGTTTCATGCAGAGAGAGCAAATTATACAGACACTCTGACGTGGGTACTTTCCACATTCAAGTGACTAAAAGAGATAGTGAACCGGGAGAAAGTGATGCTCAATGAGGTTGGAGACCATGCAGAACCTTGCAGGCCATGGTAATGAGTTCCCTTTTTATGCCAAGAGCAGATGGAAGCCACTGAAGTAGAATCAGTGAAGTACGGGCAGAATCAGGGTAATGTAATTCATAGTTTTATAATATCACTCTGGCCACTATATAAAATGGAACTTAAGAGTGGCAAGAAGAGAAAGAGGGGCAAGCTAGGAGGCCATGACAGTAGTCCAGGAAAAGAGATGGTGATGGCCTGGACTAGAGGTGACAGTGGCCATGAAGAGAAGAGCAAATGCAGCATGTGTTTCAAAAAGGCTTGCTACTAGACTGGATATAGGGACTAAGAGGAGAGAGGAATCGAGGAAGATTTCCATGTTTTGGCTTGAATAACGTGATGAATGGTGTCAATTTATGTACATGGGGAAGTACCCTGAAGCAGATTGAATTGAGCTCTCATCCTGTGCCATATTCCGTCTAAAATGCTCATTTAGCATATAAGGTATATTACCTTGTTTTGGATAATAATTAACATGAATTCATTTGTTCTCTCCCTGGGTAGGTTTTAAGCTCCTTGAGGACAGTGGCTGTGTCTTACTCATCTCTATATTCCCCAAGGCACCCAAGATATGATTTATTAAATGCTGACTGATTGATTAACTAAGGGAAGAGGTTCCTTTCTCTTTCAACCTTACTCTTCTTGCCAAGGCATGGGACATGACTCTGGATTATGCTTTTTTAAAAAACAAATGTGACACACTCAATGACTTATATTCTTTGATATAGACTTTGAACTTCATCCAATCATTAATCACCTTTTGAATAACTCCTGCTGTATGAGCATGATACAAAAGGCGCACATACATTTGCTCTGCAGAACACCCTTCAGCAGTGCAGTACAGGCTATGGAGTCACAGAAGAATGGTGTCATGGGAATGTGTAGGCTACCTCAGGATTGGCAGAGCAGAAGACTAGAAGTAGCCTAAAAGCCTGAGTTGTTTAGGCAGTTAGTTTTAACTCTGGGATAACTTCACTCCAATGATTTCCTCCCAAAAGTGTCTACTCAGAGTTTTAAGACATTTTAATTCCCCATAATGCTTCTCCATTTGTACCATCCTCTGCCACTACCCCAAATGTAAGTTCCTTTCCTCTCCTGGGGATTTTCATCCTCATACATGTTTCTGCTTCTCTTTACACTCTATCTTCTGTCTCGAGCTTTCAGTCTGTATCCTTTGAGATCTATGTTGCACATCAACAAACTCCCCTGGTCCTTCACCCTCGTGTAGTATAAACTACCTCAGCACATCACAGTGCTGGCTACATGTTAGCATCACCTAGGGATTTTTTTAACAAGTACTGAAGCCTGGACCCCATCCCTAGAGATTCTGATTCATTTGGCCTGAAGAAGGACCTAAGTTTCCATACCTTTTTGAGCTACTCCAGGTGATACTAACGTGCCGTCAGGTTTTCACACCACTGGTACCTGCTTGCCTTAACTGACACATCAGTTTTCTTGCAGCTTATCAAGTGTAAGCTGCTCATTCTCCTGGGTTGCACATTCTACAGAGCTGAGGGGTGATAGCCACACTCTCCGATTTCCCCAGAACTATTTTTAGGCCTTTTATGTTCATCCTGAAAAGAAGGAAAAAACGCCAACAGATAACAAAATTAAATGCAAACTAAATTCATTGTTTTTTTAAAAAAATAAATTGGTTTTAAAATAAAATAAAATTACATCAATGCTCCCTGGAAGTGTCACGGCAGCTATACTGCCCACTTTTCTTTTATCAACTCTTGTCTTCCTCATGTACCCTCACTTTTCCTAAATGTTTAATACTTGGTTTATCAGTTTCCTCTCCAACCTAAGTCCTGCTTTTCTCCTGGAGGACTTTAGTCGCTTTGTTGACAATCTATCCAACATTCTGGACTTACTATTCCTTCATTACTTTGACAAATATTTATGGAATGCCTATGTACCAGGCACTGTTGTAAGTAAGTACTAGGTATGGAGCAGTGAACATACGGACAAAATCCCTGCCCTCAAGAAGCTCATTATCAGGAAGGTGTCAGTGAGGGAGATAATCAACCAATCAGTGGGCAAATAAATGTTAATAAGCATTATGGAAAAATTTAAGCAGAGGATGAGGGAATGCTGGGAGAGAGGGATCAATTTTAAATATAAGGGAATAAATTTCAACAAGAATAGGCTTCACTGAACTACCCTTGCAAATATCTTGAGGGAGAGTATTATAAACATAGAGAACAGCAAGTGCAAATGTCCTGGGACAGGAGTGTACCTGGCTGTGAGGAAGCAAGCCTAGCTTAAGCTGAGTTAGAAGGTGAGGTCAAGGAGGTAAAATGGAGACAGGTCTTATCAGGCCTTACAGGAAATTGTAAGGATGCTGGCTCTTACTTTGAATGAGACAGTGAACCACTGGAGGGGAGGGTTCTGGGTAGGGAATGGAATAGGGTCTGACTTTTATTTGAAGTTTCCTTGATATCAGTTATCTCCACTCACTTTCATCTCTACTCCACTTTGATAACCTGTCCCCATTGCCAGCTCCTGGATTTTGTCCTCAAACTGTTCTACCTCTGAAATCTTAAACTCTAGTCTTTTAATTGAGAGAGCTTATATATCCAGCTCCTTCATGCTAATTATACTTTCTCTTTTATTTCATCTAAATCTCTCATCTCTTGATTCTACAGAGGTCTTCTTGGATGTTAGTCCCTCCTGGCTTCCCTCCTTTCCCTCTCCCTCCTAAATTCCATAGTGCATCTTTTCCAGCAATTCTCATGTGTCAATATTTTTTTCCTAGTTAACCCTATATTATAGTGGCTTAGCAAAACCCAAACCATAGATCATTCTAGTGGATCTTGTTCCTGACTGCACATGAGAATGACCTGGGATGCTTAGAAACATACTGATACCTGATTTCACTGGTTTAGGATGGGGTCTGGATATGGGTATTTTAATGATCCCCAAGTGATTGTAATGAGCAACCAGATTGAGAACCTCTGGACTAACCCAGCATTTGCCTCTTCATTTTCTATACCTTAACATCTGAGTAGAAAACCAAATATCAACAGCTCCCTGTAAACTGCTTGGAAATCTTACAAAGTGACCTTAGTAAGCTACATGTCACTTTTCTGTTACGTTAAATCAACCTGCACCACCCTCTTCTAGGTTTCAACCTCACTTCTGTCTCCATCTCTCCTAGAAGATTACTTCTTTTCCCATTTCATAGAGAAAATAGCAGCTTCTAGGGCCCCAAGTTCCTGCCCTTCTACCCCAACCTAGATGTACCTGTGTCCACTTTTATCCTATTGTCTCCTCTGGCACTTCCAAAACTTTCCTCATTCTTGTAGCTCTTCAACATCTTGCCACTGGCTCTTTTCAAAATATCTACAATCTCTTATGTCTTTAAAAACCTTCTCTTCAACTCTAGATTCTTGCTTGCGAGCTACTGGCCTATGTCTCTTCTTCCCTTCACAGCCAAGCTTCTTGAAGAAAAGGAGTCTTTAGCCAATCCCATTCTCTCACCTTCCATTCACTTCTTCAGTCCGCTGGAATTTGGTTTCTGCTTACATGAAACACATTTTGCTGTGGACACCAGTGATTTCCCAAGTGACAAATCTAATGAATAGCTCTCAGTCTTTTTCTTTACTTGGTGTTCCTGAGTCATTAATTTTATACTGCCTGTCTTCCTGAAAATCTGTTCTTTCATGGAGTCCATGAAAGTATTCTTTCTTGATTTACCTCCTACTTCTTTGGCAGCTTCTTGAGTTCTTCTTCCTTGTCCCAGACCTGAAATATGAGTTTGGAAAAATATAAGGAATCTCTTTTTACTACTTCACATTTCTTTCTCAGCAATTTTATCCATGCCTTTGGCTTCAAGTATCACCTACATGTTCCTGACTCCCAGATATATTACCCCCACTATGGATCTCTCTCCTGAACCCTAGATTTGTTTATCAGACTGCCTATGGACTGTCTCTGCCTGGAAATTCCACAGGAACCTCAAAGTCAATGTGTCCCAAACTTAACTTGACCTTTTGTAAATACTCTGACTCCACCAAACCAGAAAGTGGAGTCATCCAAGATTCCTCCTTCATCTCCCTCACCTTCTACAATTACCAATCCTCCCAAGGCTATCTCTAAAATCTTTGTTACCTATTTGCTCCTTTGCATGCTGACTGCCACATCTCTAGATTCTCATCATCTCTCATCTGGACCACAACAATATCTTCCTAACTGGATTTCCTGGCATTATAACAACCTCCTTCAAGCTGTCTTGCAAAGCTGAATAATCTTTCCACCATGCAAAACTTACCTTGTTATTTATCTGCTCCTATGCCATTAATCATTAATGACTCCCAAGGACTTATAGCAGTGGTTTTCACATTATACTTCATGCATCCCTATGTGTGTTCTGGAGTGAGGTTGGGGGCAGCAGGCTGAGTAGGACACACAACAGGGCCAAGCCTCTAATTTAACTAGGACAGCTGTGCTTTATATCTGTTTATCATCCTGGCCTCTGAAGATATTTTCCGTTAGAGTGAAAATTCTACAGCCAAAAGAAAAATTTGAATGCCATTGATATTGACCTTCATAACTAACAAACTCAGTATTTATCAGGAACAGAAGGGTATCTCTGACATCAAGAATGTGAAAGCTTCACAGGCCTTGTGTCTAGGAACTTTATCCCCTCCAGATGTATTCATTTGGTTGCAAGGCCCAGAATGAGGCCTCTCACAGCTTGATGTGAACTTTTGTGTGTTTTAAGGCCCTTTCTCTGCCTTTCAGAGCTGCTAGTGCTTGTTATGTACATGAAATACGGAACTCTGCCTGAAGAACAACCATGGCCTTGATGTAGGCACTATCCCTGGTCAACATCAGACATGAAATTGCACATAGTTCTATAATTTGCATTTTCTACTTAATATATGTCTAATATACTCCTGAGTGATTGTAGAGCCTATTTAAAAGCTGCAGAATACTCCATTGAATTAAAGATTTTTACATGTTTACTTCATGAAATGAAATTCTGTTGCCTTTATCAGAACTGGAAGAACCTTAAGACATCCTGTCCAGTCCTCATGCTGTGATCCCCATGGGAACTAATTCCCAGTGAGCTCTTTGTTCTCAGGGCAGCTTAGTTGCCCTCATTTACTCTTCCAAACTGTGATTAAGCTCGGCCGTAGGCTTTTTATCTGCATCCAGGAAAGGGGAAAATGCACACTCTTACCTATAAAAGGGGAAATTTGCCATTGATAAATCTGGTGGTTCCCAGGCTCATGCTATAAAATTGCCTGAATTTGTCCAGTTCAGAGAATGTTCATGGTGAGTGGAGCCTATGGCTGTGCCCAGGCTTGACTGACCTAAACCTCTAGTGTCATCTCTTCCTAAACAAATATTCTTATTAAAACTTCTGTTAAGTAAAAGCACTGAATTGAAAATTAGGCTTTCATCAGGTGCTGATTGAGGTGCTGATTGTGCCACTCAACTTACTGTATGACCTTGGGCAAGTCACTGAACAATTCTCATTTGAACACAGAAAGGACAATGTTGAACCAAGTGATCTCTAGGATTATTTTCAGTTCTGATACCTTGAATCTTTGATGCTAGGAGATAATTGCTATGTAAATGCTTTCAAAAGTTCAACGTGCTGTATCAGCGTGAGGTGTTATGATTATTTAAACTTACTGCTTTAAGTTCCCACAGAGCATAAGGAGAAGTAAAGGAGCCTGATACACAACTGGGCAAGTCAACATCTGAATCATCTGAAGTTAGCAGGGTAGTGTTGTTTGCTGGGAAGAAAAATAATAAGAGTTATTATTCATTGAAACATGACCACATGCCAAACAGCATGCTAGTCACTGTCATATACATTTTTTATTATTCATCCCCACAATGAATATATTATTACTATTATTTTTGCCCTTTTACAAATGAGAAAACCGAGTCCAAGGAGGTTAAGTGACTTGATTGCCATCATACCCCTAGCAATTGATGAAGCTAAGGTTTGAACCATAATTTTTCTGATTCAAAAGCTCAAGCATTTTCAAGTGTGAGAAAATGTGAGACCCAAGACCATGTTTTCTAGTCCAGTACATCTCAAACTCTAATGTGTGTGTGAATCACCAGGAGATCTTGCTAAATTCAAATTGCTGACTCCATAGGTCTGGGGTGGAGCCTGAGCTTCTGCATTTCTAACACGCTTCCAGATGCTTCTTGTTGTAGCAGGTCCATGGACAGCACTTCAAGTAGCAAGAGACTAGAGACCTTTATATGGAAATCCTCTGGCCTATATTTGCCCCTGGAGCAGGGCTGCACAGACTGTGCACTGCACAACTCCAGGGAGCACTGTTCACATTGTAGTCTCTGTGCAGTGTGCCTCTTGAGTTGTGTACTGTGCTCCCCTTGTCCTAGAATGAGAACATTGTGAATAGTGAGTAGATCTACAGAGTTCCTCTACCTGGGCCATGTCTGAAGAACAGGAAGTGTTCTTTCCCTCAGAAATGAAAAATGAATCAGTGCTATTGAGAAAAGAAACACAAATACAGTCTGCCCACAATGAGGGTGGCCCATTTGGTGTTCTAAGGCAAGATGGGGAGGAGGGGGAGAAGGAAGCTAGCTGGCAAGCTGGCTGGCTGGCTGACTGACTGACTGGCTGGCTGGCTGACTGGCTCGCTGGCGTGGCAGGTCCCATTCTTATGCTAACAAAGCCCTGATTCCAGGCAGCAGCTGCTGCTTGTGTGGGTGCTTGGGCCATTCATAGCAGCTTGCTTTACCAGTGCCAGACCCCCAGAACAGGTGCGGCTGCACTTGTTATTTTGCTCAGTCCTGACCATCCAGACAGGGAGTTGATTATCACTACGAATCTGGGATTGCTGCTGATATTCCAGCTTCTCCCAAACAAAGGCGCCAGCCTTGAGACAGCTGTCTTTTCTGGCCATAGTGAGGCTGACTGCCCTGAAGGCCATGTGGGCCTCAGGGAGGTGGGTTTGCATTGCAAATGGGACAGAGAAAATCAGACCCAGGTAAGCAGTTCTTCTGAAACAGGTCAAAGTGTCTGAAAGTCAGAAATTTTGGGGGCTTAAGCCCACAGTCCCTAAGCAGGAGCTCAAAACCTATTGAGATCTCTCCAAGCTCCGCTTCTTTGGTCAGGTGCTGTTGCCCTTAGCCTTCCCTTGGTCTAAGTTCTGCTGCAATGGCCAAGGGCAAGAGAAGGGCAGCCGGCTCTCATTGCCACCTTCCTCCTTTGCTCAGCCTCAGGACCAGGCTTTGGGAACCAGGAAATTAGCTTCTGTTCACAAAAAGGATGGGGACCTATAGCACTGTGAATAAGAAGACCAGCTCCAGGGTGAGGCAGCCTGATACAGATCTTAACTTGATTACTCACTAGCAACAAGCATGAGCTTAGGCAATCATTCAAGCTTCAGTTTTGTCACTTCTCATAGAAGAATAACAATAGTACCTCCCTCAGGGACTATTATGAGGATTTATTATTAATAATAATGAAAGCTAACACTGACAGAGCACCTACTGTGGACTAGGTACTCTTCTAGGTACTTTACACACTGTAATTCACTAAATCCTCAAAATGATCCTGTGAGAGGGACTTGTATTATCCCCATTTTATAGATGTGGAAGCTGAGGATCAAAGGAGTTAAGTAATTTGCCCAAGGTCACAAATCTGGTAAGCAGCAGAGCTGAGAATTGAACCCAGCAGTTTGCTCCAGAAACCACGTCTTATGCACTATACTTTACTGCACAAACTTAAAGTGCAGTGAGCACAGTGCCTGGCACATATAAGTCCTTGCTAAATGAGGGTGGTTATGATTCAGTAAACTGATTTAGCCTCACTATTTCAATGAATAGCTAAATATGTGTCACCTAAAAAAGGAATGTATATTTTTTCAATAAAAATATGGGTTTCCACAGCTGGAGTCTTCATAATGGAAAGAGTAATAGTCTTTCTTGGCCCCAGGGCTCCAGCTCCATTCATTCACACACAAAGGAGGGTAGGACAATTTATTTTGCCACTTGGCTTAGCAGACCATTTTTGATTCCCAGAGCAGCTTTTCATCTCTACCCACCAAACCGCCTCCTCTTCATTCTACCGCCTCTTCAGGCCCACTGCTTCCCCATAACCTTTAGCCCTGTGAATTTGATTCATTTATTATGTGAAAGAAAGGGAGGGACTGAAAAAAGGAGGGAGGGAGGGTAGGAGAGAAAGAAAGGAGAGAGAGTGAGAGCTCAAGAACAGAGAGAGAGAGAGAGAGAGAGAGAGATCAGGGGTGGGAAGGAGACACTTCTAAAAAGAAAACAAGGAAGAAAAAATAGTCAAGGCAGTCCTATTCAAATCTAATCTTAAGTAGATTTTGACTGCAGTTTTAGGAGAGTGTTTATCAAAAAGGAAATATGTCTATAATATACAATTATGTGAGAAAAGCAGGCTGCAAAATAGAAAGTGTTACACCATTTTGAAGTGTGTACATACAAATATTTAAAAAAGACTGGAAGGAAGTATTCTAAAATGTTAACAGTAGTCATCTGTAGGTAGTCAAGTTGTAGATCACTTTTCTTCTTTAAATTTTCTGTAATTTTTCCAGAATTCTAAATGAATATAAATGCTTTTTGTAATTATAACAAGAGCCAAGGAAAAGGAAAAAGCAGGTATAGGGTATGTCAGTACTGCCTGTATGAGGGATGGATCATGCCCCCAAGAATGCCCTGTACTAGAGAGAAATGATTGTTGTCCTGTGTGTGTTGCAAAATTGCATTTTCTGTGTGCAAGGGAATGCTAGACTACTCAACAAGACCACAGAGAGCTTTGAGGCACATGCTCAGCTCCCAGTCAGCTCCGAGAGTGTCTGATCTTCTTGCCCAGACAAACAAGTAGGAGTGGAGAGCCCTGACCTGTGGTGTGTCCACTTAGAATACCATATGTCCCTGACTACAGTTTGGGAACCCAGTGGCAGAGTTAACATTCTACAAACTTGCCATAGGGGCAAAAACCAGAACAGGGCCAAGGGGACAAAAGCAAACAGATCAGGGACTATGAGTGCGGAAAGTCAGAGCTGACAACAGGAAAGAGAAGGATAGTATCTTCAGTGAGCTGGAGGGGGTCAGTGCTGAGGTGTCATGTGCAACATTCTTGTTTTGGGTATGGTTGTGTTGGAGACAGGTAAAAGAGAGTAGGTGGGCACAGGGTTAGGGACAAAGGCATAACTAGGGGCCACAAATTCAAATGCCTTTGGGGACCAGACTGGTAGCTTAGTGATTGCAGGGGCCTGGGTGAGGACTGTCCTGAGCTAGAAGAGAACGACTCCCATGGAAAAGAGCAGTGGGGAGCCTGGGAATTTGGGCACACATTTACATGTCTTATGAATTTTTAAGTGAAGATAGATATCCAGGTATTTATGTAAAATTTCTCAACAATTAAGTTTTTTTCAATGTCAAGACACTACAGACCAAGCAAAATATATCTGTGAGTCACACATTTAAAAACATTTCACTTTTAAATAATTATAGATTCACAGGAAGTTGCCAAGATGTTACAAAGGGGTCTCTGTGTACCTTTCACCCAGTTTTCCCCAATGGTTACATCTACATAACCATCATATAATATCAAACCAGGACAATGACATTGGCACAATGTGTATGTCTAGTTCCATGTCAGTTCATCTCATGTGTGGGTTTGTGTGTCCAACAACAGTCAAGATACAGACCTGTTCTACTATTGCATAGATCTCCCTTGTCACATACTGGTCACATCCATTTTCCTCCCTCCAACATTACTTACCCCTGGCAACCACTAATCTATTTTCTATCTCTATAGTTTTGTTATTTCAAGAATATGATACAAGTGAAACAATATATTATGTGACTTTTTGAGACTAGCTATTTTTATTCAACGTAATGTCCTGGAGATCCACCCAGGTTGTTGCATATACTAGTAGTTCATTCCTTTTTATTGCTGCATAGCATTTCATGGTATGGATATACCAGAGTTTGTCTAACCATTCACCAATTGCAGGACATTTTTGTTGCTTCCAGTTTTGGGCTTTACAAGTACAGCTGCCATGAACAATCATGTACAGGTCTTTGTGTGGACAAAAGCTTTCATCTCTAGAATAAGTGTACAGGAGTCTGATTGCTGGGTCATAAGGTAAGTGCATGTTTAGTTTTATAAGAAGCTGCTGAACTGTTCTCCAGAGTGGCTATACCATTTTACATTTTCAGGAGCAATGTATCGGTGATCCAATTTCTCTACATCTTTGCCAACATTGGGTACTGTCACAAATTTTTTACTTCAACCAATCTGACAGGTGTTAGTGATATCTTGTGGTTTTAATTGCATTTTCTTAATGGCTAATGATATTTAACATCTTTTCATGTGCTTATTTTCCATCTATATAAATTCCTCAGTGAAATGCTTGTTCATGTCTTTTGTTCATTTTCTAATTAAATTTTGTGATTTTCGCCATTGAGTTTGAGTTTTTAAAAATATATTCTAGATACCAGTCCTTTGTTAGATGCATGATTTGCAAATATATTTTTTTCAGTCTTCAGCTTTTCTTTTCATTCTGTTAACAGGGTCTTTCATGGAGCAAAGGTTTAAAATTTTTATGATGTCTGATTTACTCATTTTTCTTTCATGGATTATACTTCTCGTGTCATGCCTGAGAACTCTTTACTGGCCCTGGGTTTCTAAGATTTTTCCCTTATGTTTTCTTCTAAAAGTTTATAGTTTTATGCTTTACATTTAAATCTATGATCTATTTTGAGTTAATTTTGTGTGAGGTATGAGATTTAGGTCAAGGTTCATTATTTTGCCTATGGATGTTCAATTGTTACAGCCTTACTTGTCAAAAAGGCAATTCTTCCACTGACCTTTTTTTTTTTTTTTTTAAACAGAGTCTCTCTCTGTCACCCAGGCTGGAGTGCAATGGCATGATCTCAGCTCACTGCAACCTCTACCGCCCAGGTTTAAGTGATTCTCGTGCCTCAACCTGTTGAGTAGCTGGGCTTAAAGGTGTGTGCTACCAGACCTGGCTAATTTTTTTTTTTTTTTTTTTTTTTTTTTTTTTTTGTATTTTTAGTAGAGACAGGGTTTCACCATGTTGCCCAGGCTGGTCTCAAACTCCCGACCTCAGGTGATCTGCCCACATTGAAGTATGAGATTTAGGTCAAGGTTCATTATTTTGCCTATGGATATTCAATTGCTACAGCATTACTTGTCAAAAAGGCAATTCTTCCACTGACTTTTTTTTTGTTTTAAATAGTCTCACTCTGTCACCCAGGCTGGAGTGCAATGGCACGATCTCAGTTCACTGCAACTTTTCCTGCCCAGGTTTAAGTGAATCTCGTGCCTCAGCCTCCTGAGTAGCTGGGATTACAGGCGTGTGCTACCAGACCTGGCTAATTTTTTTTTTTTTTTTTTTTTTTTGTATTTTTAGTAGAGACAGGGTTTCACCATGTTGCCCAGGCTGGTCTCAAACTCCCGACCTCAGGTGATCTGCCCACATTGAAGTATGAGATTTAGGTCAAGGTTCATTATTTTGCCTATGGATATTCAATTGCTACAGCATTACTTGTCAAAAAGGCAATTCTTCCACTGACTTTTTTTTTGTTTTAAATAGTCTCACTCTGTCACCCAGGCTGGAGTGCAATGGCACGATCTCAGTTCACTGCAACTTTTCCTGCCCAGGTTTAAGTGAATCTCGTGCCTCAGCCTCCTGAGTAGCTGGGATTACAGGCGTGTGCTACCAGACCTGGCTAATTTTTTTTTTTTTTTTTTTTTTTTGTATTTTTAGTAGAGACAGGGTTTCACCATGTTGGCCAGGCTGGTCTCAAACTTCCGACCTCAGTTGATCTGCCTACACTGGCCTCCCAAAGTGCTGGGGTTACAAGCATGAGCCACTGCACCCAGCCCTTCCACTAAATTCTTTTTGCACCTTTGTCAAAAATCAGGTGGGCATATTTGTATGAGTCTATTTCTGAGTTGCGTATTTTGTTCCATTGACCTGTGTGTCATCCTTCCACCAATACAATACTCTCTTGATTACTGTAATTTTGTGGTAAACCTTAATATTAGGTAAAGCAATAACTCTTGCTTTATTCTTATTTTTAGATAATTGTTTTAGCTATGCTAGGTCTTTCCAAATATATTACAGGATAATATTGTCTATAGCCAAAAATGTTGCCGGGATTTCTATAAGAATAGTATGAAATGTGTATGTCAATTTTGGAAGAATTGACATTTTACTATATTGAGTTTTCTAATCCATGAAGTCTATCCATTTATTTAGGTCTTTGATTTCTTTCATCATTGTCTTTACATTTCAACATACAAGTCCTGTATGGATTTTGTTACATTTACACCTAAATAACTCATTGCTTGAGTGATTATAAATGCTCTTGTATTTTTTAATGTTGGTTTTCACATGTTCATTACTAGTGTATAGAAATACATTTATCTAATGACTAGTGATGATGAGCTATTTTTCAGATGTTTGTTGGCCACATAAATGTCTTCTTTTGAGAAGTGTCTGTTCATATCCTTTGCCCACGTTTTGATGGGATTTTTTTTTTCTTCTAAATTTGTTTAAGTTCCTTGTAGATTCTGGATATTAGACATATGGACAGATTGCAAAAATTTTCTCCCATTCTATAGGTTACCTTTTCACTCTGATGATAGTTTCTTTTGCTGAGCAGAAGCTCTTCAGTGTAGCCATAAAAAAGAATGAGTTCATGTCCTTTGCAGGGACATGGAGGAAACTGGAAACCATCATCTTCGGCAAACTAACAGAGAAACAGAAAACCAGACACCTCATGTTCTCACTCATAAGTGGGAGTTGAACAGTAAGAACACATGGACATAGGGAGGGGAACATCACACACCAGGGCCTGTTGTGGGTTGGGGGAAAGAGGAGGGAGAGCATTAGGAATAGTACCTAATGCATGTGGGGCTTAAAACCTAGATGACAGGTTGAAAGGTGCAGCAAACCACCATGGCACATGTATACCTGTGTAAAAAACCTGCACGTTCTGCACATGTATCCCAGAACTTAAAGTAAAATAAAATAAATACAATTGGTTTTCGTATGATGATATTGTATCCTGCAAACTTAAACTCCATTGCTAGATCAAGGCTCATTTTTACAGATTCCTTGGCATATTATTCTGTGTTGATGATCATGCAATCTGTAAATGGAGACAATTTTATTTTTTCCTTTTGGATGTATAAGACTTTTGTTCCCTTTCTTGTCTTATTGCACTGGGTAGTACTACCTCGAATAGCAGTGATGAGAGTAGAAATCAGTGCTTCATTCCTAATCTTAGAGAAAAGCATTCAGTTTTTCACCATTGTGATGTTAGGTTTAGCTTTAATTTTTAAAAATCAGCTTGAGATAAGATTCACATGCTGTACAACTCACCCATTTAAAGTACAAGATTAAAGACTTTGAGTATATTCACAGAATTTTGCATTCATCACCACAATCAATTTTATTCATTGCTTTCACAATAAACCACATACCCCTTAGCTGTCACCACCCGATCTACCATCTTCCCCGGCCGTAAACAACCACTAGTCTCCAGTGGGTCTCTATAGATCTTTCTATTCAGGACATTTCATATAAATGCAGTAATACAATACGTGGCCTATTGTGACTGGCTTCTTTCACTTAGCATAATGTTTTCAAAGTTCATCCATGTTGTAGCATGTATTCGTATTTCAGTTATTTTTATTGCTGAATAATATTGCATTGTATGTACATGCCATAATTTGTTTATCCATTCATCAGTTGAATATTTGGGTTGTTTCCATTTTTTGGCTGCCATAATGTCATTTTATTATTGAGTTACAAGAGTTCTTTAGATTCTAGATACAAGTCCCTTATCTCATATATGATTTTCAAATATTTTCTCCCATTCTGTGGGTTGTCTTTTCATGTTCTTGATGCTGTCCTTTAAAGTACGAACGTCTTTAATTTTAATGATACCCAGTAGTTTATTTTTTCTTTTCTTGACTATTCTGTTAGTGTCAGATACAAAAAACTATTGCCTAATTCAAGATCACTAAAATTCACACCTATGTTTTCTTCTAAGAATTTCCTGGTTTTATTTTGTACATTTCTATCTTTTTATGCATTTTGGGTTAATTTTTATATGGCACGATGTAGGAGTACAACTTCATTATTTTGTGTGTGGACATACAGTTGTCCCAGCACTATTAGTTGAAAAGACTATTCTTTTCCTATTAAAATTCCTTGGCACCCTTGTTAAAAATCAAATGGCCATAAGTGTGAGAGTTCATTTCTAGACTCTCAATTCTATTCCATTGCTCTATGTATGTACGTAGGTATGTATGTGTATATACACACACACATATATATATATGACTTTTATTCCCTTTCATCTCTTATCGCACTGGGTAGTACTACCTCGAATAGCAGTAATGAGAGTAGAAATCAGTGCTTCATGGCATTTGAGCTCTGAGAATGGACAGACTGCCTCCTCAAGTGGGTTCCTGACCCCCATGTAGCCTAAATGGGAGACACTTCCCAGTTGGGAGCTGGCTGCCCCTCTGGGACAAAGTTTCCAGAGGAAGGATCAGGCAGCAATATTGCTGTTCTGCAACCTCCACTGGTGATATCCAGGCAAAGAAGATTTGGAGTGGAACTCTAGCAAACTCCAACAGACCTGCAGCTGAGGGACTTGACTGTTAGAAGGAAAACTAACAAACAGAAAGGAATAGCATCAACATCAACAAAAAGGTCATCTACACCAAAACCCCATCTGTAGGTCACCAACATCAAAGACCAAAGGTAGATAAAACCACAAAGATGGGGAAAAAACAGAGCAGAAAAGGAGAAAATTCTAAAAATCAGAGCACCTCTTCTCCTCCAAAGGTTTGTAGCTCCTTGCCAGCAACAGAACAAAGCTGGATGTAGAATGACTTTCATGAGTTGACAGAAGTAGGCTTCAGAAGGTTGATACTGACAAACTTCTCCGAGCCAGAGGAGGATGTTTGAACCCATCACAAGGAAGCTAAAAACCTTGATAAAAGATTAGATGAATGGCTAACTAGAATAAACAGCATAGAGAAGATGTTAAAGGACCTGATGGAGCTGAAAACCATGGCACAAGAACTTTGTGACGTATGTACAAGTTTCAACAGCCGTTTTGATCAAGTGGAAGGAAGGGTATCAGTGATTGAAGATCAAATTAATGAAATAAAGCAAGAAGACAAGGTTAGAGAAAAAAGAGTAAAAAGAAATGAACAATGCCTCCAAGAAATATGGGACTATGTGAAAAGACCAAATCTACGTTTGATTGGTGTACCTGAAAGTGATGGGGAGAACAGAACCAAGTTGGAAAACACTCTTCAGGATATTATCCAGGAGAACTTCCCCAACCTAGCAAGGCAGGCCAACATTCAAATTCAGGAAATACAGAGAACACCACAAAGATACTCCTCAAGAAGAGCAACTCCAAGACACATAATTGTCAGATTCACCAAAGTTGAAATGAAGGAAAAAGGTTTAAGGGCAGCCAGAGAGAAAGGTCGAGTTATCCACAAAGGGAAGCCCATCAGACTAACAGAAGATTTCTCTGCAGAAACTTCTACAAGCCAGAAGAGAGTGGGGGCCAATATTCAACATCTTAAAGAAAAGAATTTCCAACCCAGAATTTCATATCCATGCAAACTAAGCTTCATAAGTGAAGGAGAAATGAAATTCTTTACAGAAAAGCAAATGCTGAGAGATTTTGTCACCACCACTGCCTTACAAGAGCTCCTGAAGGAAGCACTAAATGTAGAAAGAAATAACCAGTACCAACCATTGCAAAAAACAGGCCAAATTGTAAATACCATCGATGCTATGAAGAAACTGCATCCATTAAAGGGCAAAATAACCAGCTAACATCATAATGACAGGATCAAATTCACACATACCAATATTAACCTTAAGTGTAAATGAGCTAAATGCCCCAATTAAAAGACATAGACTGACAAATTGGATAAAGAGTCAAGACCCATCAGTGTGCTTATTCAGGAGACCCATCTCACATGCAAAGATGCACATAGGCTCAAAATAAAGAGATGGAGGAAGATCTACCAAGCAAATGGAAAGCAAAAAAAAAAGGCAGGGGTTGCAATCCTAGTCTCTGATAAAACAGATTTTAAACCAACAACGATCAAAAGAGACAAAGAAGGCCATTACATAATGGTAAGGGGATCAATTCAACAAGAAGAGCTAACTACCCTAAATATGTATGCACCCAATACAGGAGCACCCAGATTCATAAAGCAAGTCCTTAGAGTCCTACAAAGAGACTTAGACTCCCACACAATAATAATGGGAGACTTTAGCATCCCACTGTCAATGTTAGACAGATCAACGAGACAGAAGGTTAACAAGGATATCCAGGGCCTGAACTCAGCTCTGCAACAAGCAGACCTAATAGACATCTACAGAACTCTCCACCCCAAATCAAATAGATGCAATAAAAAATGATAAAGAGGATATCACCACCGATATCACAGAAATATAAACTAACACCAGAGAATACTATAAACACTTCTATGCAAATAAACTAGAAAATCTAGAAGAAAGGGGTAAATTCCTGGACACATACACCCTCTAAAGACTAAACCAAGAAGAAGTTGAATCTCTGAGTAGACCCATAACAGGCTCTGAAACTGAGGCAATAATTAATATCCTAACAACGAAAAAAAGTCCAGGGCCAGATGGATTCACAGCCGAATTCTATTAGAGATACAAAGAGGAGCTGGTACCATTCCTTCTAAAACTATTCCAATCAATAGAAAAAGAGAAAATCCTCCCTAACTCATTTTATGAGGCCAACATCATTCTGATACCAAAGCTTGGCAGAGACACAACAAAAAAAAGAGAATTTTAGACCAATATCCCTGATGAACATCGATGCAAAAATCCTCAATAAAATACTGGCAAACCGAATACAGCAGCACATCAAAAAGCTTATCCACCACTCTCAAGTCGGCTTCATCCCTGGGATGCAAGGCTGGTTCAACATACACAAATCAATAAACGTAATCCATCACATAAACAGCACCACCAACAAAAACCACATGATTATCTCAATAGATGCAGAAAAGGCCTTTGACAGAATTCAACAGCCCTTCATGCTAAAAACTCTCAATAAACTAAGATTGATGGAACATATCTCAAAATAATAAGAGCTTTTATGACAAACCCACAGTCAATATCATACTGAATGGGCAAAAACTGGAAGCATTCCCTTTGAAAACACCACAAGACAAGGATGCCTCTCTCACCACTCCTATTCAGCATAGTCTTGGAAGTTCTGGCCAGGGCAATCAGGCAAGAGAAAGAAATAAAGAGTATTCGATTAGGAAATGAGGAAATCAAATTGTCTCTGTTTGCAGATGACATGATTGTATATTTAGAAAACTCCATCATCTCAGCCCAAAATCTCCTTAAGCAGATAAGCAAATTCAGCAATGTCTCAGGATACAAAATCAATGGCAAAAATCACAAGCATTCCTATACACCATTAACAGACAAACAGAGAGCTAAATCATGAGTGAACTCCTATGCACAATTGCTACAAAGAGAATAAAATACCTAGGAATCCAACTAACAAGGAATGTGAAGGACTTCTTTAAGGAGAGCTACAAACCACTGCTCAACGAAATAAAAGAGGACACAAACAAATGGAAGAACATTCCATGCTCATGGATAGGAAGAATCAATATCATGAAAGTGGCCATACTGCCCAAAGTGATTTATAAATTCAATGCCATTCCCATCAAGCTACCAATGACTTTCTCCACAGAATTGGAGAAAACTACTTTAAAGTGCATGTGGAACCAAAACAGAGCCTGCATTGCCAAGACAATCCTAAGCAAAAAGAACCAAGCTGGAGACATCACGCTACCTGACTTCAAACTATACTACAAGGCTGCAGTAACCAAAACAGCATGGTACTGGTACCAAAACAGATATAGACAAATGGAATAGAACAGAGGCCTCAGAAATAACACCACACATCTACAACCATCTGATCTTTGACAAACCTTACAGAAAGAAGAAATGGGGAAAGGATTCCCTATTTAATAAATGGTGCTGGGAAAACTGGCTAGCCATATGTGGAAAGCTGAAACTGGATCCCTTCCTTACACTTTATACAAAAATTAATTCAAGATGGATTAAAGACTTACATGTTAGACCTAAAACCATGAAAACCCTGGAACAAAACCTAGGCAATACCATTCAGGACATAGGCATGGGCAAGGACTTCATGACAAAAACACCAAAAGTAATGGCAACAAAAGCCGAAATAGACAAATGAGATCTAATTAAACTAAAGAGCTTCTGCACCACAAACAAACTACCATCAGAGTGAACAGGCAACCTACAGAACAGGAGAAAATTTTTGCAAGCTACCCATCTGAAAAAGGGCTAATATCCAGAATCTACAAAGAACTCAAACATATTTACAAGAAAAAAACTAACAACCCCATCAAAAAGTGGGCAAAGGATATGAACAGACACTTCTCTAAAGAAGACATCTATGCAGCCAACAGACACATGAAAAAATGCTCATCATCACTGGTCATCAGAGAAATGCAAATCAAAACCACAGTGAGATACCATCTCATGCCAGTTATAATGGCAATCATTAAAAAGTCAAGAAACAACAGATACTGGAGAGGATGTGGAGAAATAGGAACGCTTTTACATTGTTGGTGGGAGTGTAAATTAGTTCAACCATTGTGGAAGACAGTATGGCAATTCCTCTGGGATCTAGAACTAGAATTACCATTTGACCCAGCAATCCCATTGGTTTGTATATACCCAAAGGATTATAAATCATGCTACTATAAAGACACACGCATATGTATGTTTATTGTGGCACTATTCCCAATAGCAAAGACTCAGAACCAACCCAAATGTCCATCAATGATAGGCTGGATTAAGAAAATGTGGCACGTATACACCATGGAATACTATGCAGCCACAGAAAGGATGAGTTCATGTCTTTTACAGGGACATGGATAAAACTGGAAACCATCATTTTCAACAAACTATCACAAAGACAGAAAACCAAACACCACATGTTCTCACTCATAGGTGGCAATTGAACAATGAGAACACTTGGACACAGAGCGCGGAACATCACACACCAGGGTGTGTCGGTGCCGGGGGGTGGGGGGGTGGGGGACGGAGAGCATTAGGAGAAATACCTAATGTAAATGATGAGTTGATGGGGGCAACAAACCAACATGGCACATGTATACCTATTTATCAAACCTGCACGTTGTGCCCATGTACCCTAGAACTTAGAGTATAATAATAATAAAAAAATCAGTGCTTCATTCTCAATCTTAAGAGAAAAACATTAGGTCTTTTATCATTGTGATATTAGGTTTAGCTTTTGTTTAAATCAGTTTGAGATAAGATAAAATATATATAAGATATATATGTATAAGATATATATTTTTTAATGACAGTACTATACTCTCTTGATTACTGTAGCTTTCTAGTAAGTTTTAATATTGGGAAGTATTAGTCCTCCAACTTTGTTGTTCTTTCCAAGATTGTTTTAACTATTTGGGGTATCTTGCATTTCCATACAAAATATTGTAAAAATTTTAGGAACATCTTGCCAATTTCTATTTTAAAAATGCAGCTGTAATTTTGATAGGGATTGTGTTAAATCTGTAGATTAATTTGGAGAGTTTTGTCATCTTAACAATGTTAAGCCTTCTAATCCAAGGACATGGAATGTCTTTCCATTTGCTTAGGTTTTCTTCAATTTCTTTCAGCAATGTTTTGTATTTTTCATTTTATAAGTTTCTACTTATTTTGGTAAATTTATTTCTAAATATTTTATTTTTTGATGCTATTGTAAATGGAATCAATTTCTTAATTTCATTTTTGGTTTGCTTACTGCTACTGTGTACAAATAAAATTGATATTTTGTACAATGATCTTGTACCCTACAACCCTATTTAATTGTTTATTAGTTCTAATTATTTTTAGTGAATTCCTCTGGATTTTCTGGACACTGGTCATGTCATCTGCAATTAGAGACTATTTAAATTATTTCTTTCCAATCAGGGTGGCTTTTACTTCATTTTCTTGCATAATTGTCCTGGCTAGAGCCTCCAATACAATATTGACTAGAAATGACAAAGGTGGATATATATTTTGTTCCTAATCTTAGGGGGAAATCTTTCAGTCTTTCACTATTAATAATGACGTTAGTGGTGGGTTTTTCATAGATGCTCTTTACCATGTTGATGAAGTTCCTTCCTATCTGTAGCTTGTTGAGAACTTTATCATAAAAGGGTGTTAAATTTTGTAAAATGTCTTTCTCAGTGCCTATTGAAACAATCATGTGGTTTTGTCCTTAATGGTATTTAAGTGGTATATTACATTAATTGTTTTTGTAGATGTTAAAACAACCTTGAATTCCTGGGATGAATCCCAGTAGGTTATAGTTGTGTAATCCTCTTTTATTTATTATTGGTTTCAATTGGCTATTTTTTTGTTTTTGTTTTTTATTTGTTCATTTGTTTTTTTTTTTTTAAGGCAGACCCCCCCCCCCGCCCCACTCCTAGTTTTCTGAGAGGTGGGTTTGGTTTGTTTTTTTATTGTCAGGAATGAGTGTTAGATTTTATCAATTGCTTTCCTGCATCAATTGATAAGATTATATTATTTTTCTTATTTAACCTATTGATATGGTGGATTACAATGATTGATTTTGTAATATTGAACTAACTTTGCATCCAAGGAATAAACCCTAGTTGGTCATGATGTATAAGTCTTTTCAAATAATGCTGAATTCTATTGACTAATATTTTGTTAAGAATTTTTGAATCTATACTCATGAAGGATATTGGTTTGTGCCGTCTTTCCCTTCCTTCCTTCCTTCCTTCCTTCCTTCCTTCCTTCCTTCCTTCCTTCCTTCCTTCCTTCCTTTCTTTCTTTCTTTCTTTCTTTCTTTCTTTCTTTCTTTCTTTCTTTCTTTCTTTCTCTCTCTCTCTCTCTCTCTCTCTCTTTCTTTCTTTCTTTCTTTCTTTCTTTCTTTCTTTCTTTCTTTCTTTCTTTCTTCTTCTTCCTTCTCCCTCTCTCTCTCTTTCTCTCTGTCTTTCTTTCCTTCTTTCTTTTGTACTGTCTTTGTCTGGTTTTGTTATCAGAGAATAAGTACTAGCCTCAAAAGTGAATTGGAAAGTGTTCTTTCTCCCCCTTCCACTTTCTGGAAGACATTGTTGAGAATTGGTGTTAATTCTTCTTTGAATATTTGGTAGAATTCCTCAGGGAAAACTTCTGATCTTGGAAACCTTGTTGGGGGGCTTTGAAATTACAAATTCAGTTTTCTCAAAAGTTATAGGTCTATTCAAAGTATCTATTTTATATTTGCTGATTTGTGATAGTTTATGCATTTCAAAGAATGATCCAGTTCATCTACATTGTCAAATTAATGTGTAAAGAATTGCTTGTACTACTCCATTTTATCCTTATAATGTTTATAGGGTCTGCAGTGATATTTTCATTCAGATGTTGGTAATTCGTGTCTTCTCTCTTTTTCTTTATCAGTCTTGTAGGATCAATTCAGCAATTCCATCAATTTTCTTGATCTTTTCAGAAACCAGCTCTTGTTTTATTCATTTTCTCTATTACTTTTTTGTTGGTTTGTTTGTTTTGTTTTCTTTTTTGAGATGGAGTCTGGCACTGTCGCCCAGGCTGGAGTGCAGTGGCGCCATCTTGGCCCACTGCAAGCTCTGCCTCTTTGGTTCATTCCATTCTCCTGCCTCAGTCTCTGGAGTAGCTGGGACTAGAGGCGCCACCACCATACCCGGCTAATTTTTGGATTTTTAGTAGAGACGGGGTTTCACCATGTTAACCAGGATGGTCTCAATCTCCTGACCTCGTGATCTGGCCTCAGCCTCCCAAAGTGCTGGGATTACTGGCGGGAACCATTGCGCCCAGCCTACTTTTCTCTTTTCGATTTCACTGATTTCTGCTCATATATTTATTATTTTATTCCTTCTACTTACTTTGAGTTTATGCTGTTTTTCGTTTTCCAGTTTCTTGAGGTGGGAGCCTGATTACTGATTCAAGACGTTTCCTCTTTTCTAATGTATGCATTGAGTGCTGTAAATTTCCCTCTCAGCACTGCTTTAGCAGTGTCCCACACATTTTGGTATGTTGCATCTTCATTTTCATTCTGATCTGTAGGTTAGAAGTCCTGGCAGGCTTGACAGGGCTTTCTATTTAAAGTGTCAGCTGGGCTGGACTTTTATCTGGAGGTTCTATGGATGAATCTACTTCCAAACTCATTCAGGTGTAGGCAGAATTCAGTTTCTTTGGGTTGTAGGTTTGAAGTCCCCATTTCCTTGCTGATTGTCTGCTAACAGTCACATTCTGCTCCTAGAAGCCACTTGAATTCCTCCTTAGTGACCCACTCCATCCTCAAAACCAAGCAACCTCGCATGTCAAAATATTCTCATGCCTCAATCTCCCTGACTTCCTCTTCCACTTATCAGTCAGAGAAAACTATGTTATTAAAGGGTTCCCGTGATGAGATTACACACACTTAGATAACCTGTTTTGCCATGTAATGTGACATAATCATTGGAGTAATTTCTCATCATGTTGATAGGTTCCACCCACACTCAGAGGGGAGGGGATTATACAGAAGCAAGGGTCATTTGGGGGGTCATAGTTAAAATTCTGCCTACCACAGTAATTATCTAATTCAAAGAAAAACATTGGGAAAATGGTATGACCAAAATATTGAAGAGTGCATGACAACAGTTTGGGACCCAATGGAGTAGTTCATTTTAAGGTCCATTCCAAATTCTATGATTCTGTAGTTGGGAAGTCATGGAATATTCTGCTTTTCTGTCTATTGTAGTGGCCAAGGGATAGCTTTCCCCTTGGCCTTCTGAATGTTCCCTGAAAAATCAACTCACAAAAGGTAGATGGATAGGAGAAAAGGCATATACATTTATTTAACATGGGTGTATATGGGAGCTTTCAGAATGAAGACCCAAAGATACAGGGAAAATTTTCCATTTTATGCTTGGGTCAAAAAAGTATGGACAGCCATGTAGAAATACAATTAGACAAAAAGAGTATAATCCAATGCAATAGACTGAGTGGGAAAATACATCAAAGCCTCTCTGTCTAGATTCTTCTAACCCTCTATGAGCATGAATTCCTTCCTTCTGGGTGTGGACCATGACCCTCTCTGGAACAGAGATCTTATGACATGCAGTCAAACAAGGTAGGTCAGATAATTTCTTTGTGGTTAGTTTTATACACAGAAAGACAGAGGGAAAGTTAGAGTAATATTTTTAGGTTTCATGGCTGGATTTGGGGAGAAGGGGTAGGTTTCTATGATTCGTCTTAGGGAAAAGAGATTCTAGTTTCTGTGACTAGCCTCCAGGGAAGATGGGATTGAGAGACAAGAGAGCAGGAGAAGGTCAGAGAATAACATTTGCTCCTGAGGCCTTCATTTTGGGGTACTGTTTTCTGAGCTCCAACACTCCAGTGAGGTGAGGTACAGCAAAAATCAGAGGCCAGTATATTCTTCAAAAATATTAAGGTCATGAAAGATAAGAAAAACTGAGAAACTGTTTCCAATTAAAGGAGACTAAAGAGATATGGAAACTAAACTTAAGAATTCATTCATATTTGGATCCTTTACCAAATAATTTTTGTCCTTTTGTTCTAAGGGATGATATTAGGATAATTGGTGACATTTGAAAGAGGTTTTCAGATTAGATCATAATGTTGCATGAATATTAATTTCCTGATTTTGATAATTGTCTTGTGGTTACATAAGAGAATGCTCTGATTTTTAGAAACATGAACTAAAGTATTTAAGGATAAAGGGGCATGATCTCCACCTTACTCTCAAATGATTGAGAAAAAAAATAGTGTGTGTGTGTGTGTGTGTGTGTGTGTGTGTGTGTGTGTACAGAAAAAGATAAAAGGATAAAGAAAATGTTGCAAAGGTTAACATTTTGGGAATCTGAGTGAGGAGTAGGTGGAAATTCCTTGTACTATACATTTATACTTTCTACTAATAGAACTTCAGATGAAAATCACAACCCTGGCCGACACCTTGATTTCAACGCAATGAGACCCTAAGTAGAAGATTCGGACATACTGTGCCTGTACTTCTGATCTACAGAAACTGTACGAAAATAAATTTGTGTGTTTTTTAAAAGTGAGGCCAATGGTGTGTAAGAAGAATTTGAAGTGGGAAAAAAGGGTAGATTCAGGAGACATTATGGAGAGAAAACTGCCCCAATATGGTGTTTACCCTGACTAGATATGGATAGAGAGAGAAGGGTTGGGGATGATTCTGAAGTTGGGAGCCTAGAAATTGGGATAATGCTGGCAGAAAGAGGCAAATAGAGGGAGAGCTGAGTGGGAGAAAAAAAAATATGTTTTACGAATTCTGAGCTTGAGTGAACAGAGGACATGAGTGAAAGGGAACCATCTAGTGGAAAGGAATTGGTTAAGGATTGAAGCTGAACAGAGAAGTCAGGGCTGGAGCCAGAGGTTTGGGAGGCATCACCATTGTTTTGGATGTATTTAGAATCCCTGTTGTAATGGGAAGAAAGAGGCTGCAAATAGAACGATATATTTGGGTCCACTCCCGCACACCAAGTTGGTTGTGAGCACTTGCACTGAAGACAGACAGATCTAGGTTTAAATCCTGTCTTTGCTCATGCCTGGCTCTGTGACGCTGAACAAGTGCCTAAACCTCTCTGAGCCTCCGCTTTGTTTTTTTTTTTGAGATGGAGTCTCGCTCTGTTGCCCAGGCTGGAGTGCAGTGGCGCGATCTCCGCTCACTGCAAGCTCTGCCGCCTCCTGGCTTCACGCCATTCTCCTGCCTCAGCCTTCCTAGAAGCTAGGACTACAGGCGCCCGCCACCACGCCCAGCTAATTTTTTTTTTGTATTTTTTTTGTAATTTTTTTTTGTATTTTTAGTAGAGACGGGGTTTCACCGTGTTCGCCGGGATGGTCTCGATCTCCTGACCTCGTTATTCACCCACCTCGGCCTCCCAAAGTGCTGGGATTACAGGCGTGAGCCACCGCTCCCGGCCCTCCTCTTTTCTTTTATTCAGCTATGAAATGGTGACGCTAATCATACCTGCCTTGTGGTAAGGACTAAATGAAATAACCTATATTTAAAGCACTTAGCTCATCGCCTGGAACATAGGTAGAGCTGAAGAAATTGGGGCTATGATTGTTACTGCTGTTTCCTTTCATGTGCTTTTCTGCATTAGGCAGCCGTCTCCTGAAAAGACCCCTGACAATTCAGACCACTGTGTGTTTTGTTTTGTTTTGTTTTGTTTTGCTGGTGGGAATGAGGCAAGGCGACCACAGCATGGCATCTTTTGCTTATGGCGGGCGGGTCCACAACCTGTTACGGAAAGGGGTGAACTTTTTCTTCTTCTGTCAATATGGGCAGATGAAGAGAAAAAACACAAGGAGCTATAGGAAGGGAAAGGTGGAACTGCAGCTGATGGAGCAAGGACAGACCCCAAAGACTCATCTAGATCATCAGTGATGATTCATTCCTCCGAATCTTTTCCTAGGCCATTCCGAGAAACACTGGAGGAAGTGGGATGGCATGATCTAGTGTGAGTGATGGGCACTGTGCACAAGGGGATGATTTGTATTTATGAAAGGTTCTTGGTGCCTAGGCTGCCTGATGCATGTCTAGAGAGGCAGCGGGTTCTAAGTCAATGTGCCTTGAGTGAGGAGATTTAGCTTCACCTGCTGGCACTGACTTTCCCTACAGAAGATGTAGCTGAAGCAGTAATCAATCTGCAGTCTTCTGCTGTTAGATGTTAATGCAATCAATGAGATCACAATGACCTTAAGATTTCCTGATTAATTCACTTTTTCCCCTAGTCAGCATTACTTTCTTTAATTTCTCAGCACTTGGCTCATGTTCTCAGCTCACCTGGCTCTGTTCCATGCTCCAAGTACCTTAGTACCTTTTTCCTCTACTGAGGAGAGGGTTTGGGTGGAGTGATGGCATTCTGGGCTGTCTGGTAGTGGCAGATGGAGAATCCCTGTCCTTGAATAAAGGTATACTCCCCAAAGAGAAAGGTTTTGGGGTTTTGACAAAAAGGAATCTTAGAAAAGGACATTTGGAAATGGCAAAAGAGAGAGAGAGAATGTGTGTGTTTGTGTACTTGTGTGTGTATGTGTGCTTGTGTGTGTGTGTGAAAGAGAGAGAGAAATCTTGAGAAACTGGTAGGAACAAAGTAAAATTATTATTTCCTCTCAAGTCAAAGAAGGTACAGAAAGAAAACTGCTGAGGTGAAGATAAATATCAGGGATTACCAATTTTCCAGAGCCCCCCACACATAAAGAGCTTTAAGATCCTCAGTGAGGAGAAGCTTAAGATACAGACTGATTGATCTGCCACCATAGGTGGGCAGCTGGAGTTGATATAAGCTGCCTAAAGCAGAATTTGTGATTTTTTTCTGCCAATACATTCCTTTTCTAGTCAACCCCACTCAGTAAATGGCACTACCGCTCATCTGGTTGCTTAAGTCAAACTCCTGGTGGTTATCCTGAGTTCTTTTTGTTCCCTTACACAACACATCCTAGCCATTAGCAAATCTTGTTCATTTACCTTCAAAATATTTACTGAATTTCATAACTTTTCACCACCTCCTCAGCCATTAGTGTGAGCCACCATCATCTCTTTCCCAAACCACCGCAACAGTCTCCTAAATAATCTACTTGCTTCCACTCTTACTGTCGGGCCTGCCATGTATGGATGTTCAGGTTGCATACTACACAAGGGCACCATAGCTATGGGTGTGCCATTTATATAACAGACACATACATACTTACATAAGATTGTGCAGATGGGTGCAGACATTCTGGGCTTCTTGGCTGTAAGTCTGAGAACAGCGGAAGAGAGCCTGCTCCTACTTAAAACTGTACCAGTACACATGGCCTTGCATAGACTCAGGAAAGCACAATCACACACACACATGCACACACATATACATCCATAAATGTACATACTCAGTGGCACACACACGTGGACTCTATCCTACCCAAGCTCTGGGTGTCCCCTGAGTTTTCTTCTCTTTCCACTACTCATTGCTCTCACAGGCGGAAGTCCCATCCCTCCCACTTCCAGCTGCCTCATCTGGAGAAGGGATAGAACAGTGGGGTGCAAAATGTTGTTGATGGTGCATCTATTCCAGTGACAAGAAATGCATGAGTGAGAGGAATAATGTGGGTGCTCACAACCCAGGCTGCTGCCCGCCACAACTCTGGCAAATTTTCTTGAGCAGGACTTAAATTTGTTTAGGTTGTACAAGAAAAGATTAACATATTTTTTTGTTGTCATTTTTAAATTGAGGAAGGGGTGTCTTTTTTTGTGATTCACACAGACAGTGTATCAGATAGTGGCAGCCTTACCCCCACCCCCTCCCAAATCTCAACTCCAACCAATCTCTACTCTATATAACAGTCACTAAGAACTTTAACAAACAGTCTGGGTACAGGGGTTCGCGACTGTAATTCTAGCACTTTGGGAGGTCAAGGCGGGCAGATAGCTTGAGCCCAGGAGTTTGAGACCAGCCTGGGTCATGTGGTGAAACCCCGTCTCCACTAAAAATACAAAAATTAGCCGGGCCTGTTGGTGCACACCTGTAGTCCCAGCTACTCAGGAGGCTGAGGTGGGAGGACCACTTGAGCCCTGGAGACCGAGGCTGCAGTGAGCTGAGAAAAAAAAAAAAAAAGAACTTTAACAAACACTTGAGTATGTTGATCCTTTACTTAAAGCCTTCCATTTGTATTTTAATGTTTTTAGGATAAAGATAAAACTCCTGAGATGGCCTACAAAGCTTGAATGATCTGGCCCCTGCCTTCCTCTGCAACCTCATCTTATATCACTCTCCCTCTCATGACTGCCCCCAACCCCACCCACACTGACTTTCTGTCCCTTGAGTTCACCAAGCACATATCATTGTATTTCTTGTTTATCTGCCTCCCCCTTCCTCCTACCTCCCTGCTTCTAGAGTATTAACTCTGTTAAGCAGGGACTTTGTCTTGTTCATCATTATATCTTCATCACCTAGCACAGTTCCTGGCATTTTATAGGTGGTCAATAAGTATTTGCTGAGTGGATAAATGAATGAACAGGAAAATGATCAATTTTGCTCCCAGTCCCACTGATTGGCTCTAAGATGAACCTCAGCTCAGACTCATCTCTAGCGTGCTTTGAGATCCTCTGGTGAAATGAGATGGCCAGAAAACGCAAGGTAGTTAAACATCAGAAAGTTGCAAGATCAGTTTGGTCAAGAGGAATAATAATCAGTATAAGCAGCACTTATTGAGATATTAGTGTGTGCTGGGCATTGCTCTAGGCTTTTTTCTCATTTAGTCTCCACAGTAACCTTATAAGGTATTTCCTAGTATAGAATTATCCCCATGTGATGATGAGCAAACTGAAACCCAGGTGATTCAGTGACTTGGATGCAGACACAGGCAGTTTGATTCAAAGCTTTCTGCTGTGTTGTGTGAGAAGGAGAACAGTCTCATTTCCACTGATTTCTTTTTCAAACAACCCTAGAGTTATCCCTCTATCCCCCCGCCTTCTCTTCAACCTCATAATCTTGAATCCAGCCCTGAGGAGCAGGTAGAAAAGAGCCACGTACTACATTGGCAAGCAGCAGTGCATGTAGGTCTAGTTAGTGTCCCCACAGGGTAGGAGCCACTTCAATGATTGACAATATAAATTTAAAAGCTGAGATATCCTGTACTATCTTGATAATGAAATCAATAAAAGCATCAAATCCTAAGCCAACCTCGCCAAACTAAAAGGGAGTTGCAACCACGTAGCAAATTTAACACCTCTTGGAATCTTTCTGACATCACATGAAGCACTACCTCTGAGGTGAGAATGGCATTAGCTTGAAGCTCTACAGGGCTGAAACCTCAGCTATTACAGGGCTGGATTGTATCTGCCACCTTCACAAGGGAAGAGAAATTGACATAGGGGGAAGAGACAACTGACTAGGCAGTCTTTGCAGCACTGACTATGCATAAAGAAAATGAAAAATAAAACAAGAGAGGGAAAACACAGTGTAATCCTTATTGTTAAGATGTTAGCATGCTCATGGGTGTAGAAGAAATTATTGTTCTTTATCTCACTTTATGATTCCCTTTAACAAAAGACAACTGTTGAAAACACAATTTGAGGCCAGTTTACCCCTTCATGCTCAGAGCCTGAATCACAAATTCATAGGCTATATTTAGGGCTTTCCCCCACTTATTTTATCAGATTCTTAGAACCAGAGAAGGAACCTAATAGAATATCTGGTTCAACTCATTCACACTTTCTGGATAGGGAGACTGAGGCCAAGAGAAAGGAGTCTTGCTTTCATTTTCACCAAGTGTACACGTGTGTGTGTGTGTGTGTGTGTGTGTGTGTGTGTGTGTGTCCATTCGTGTGTTGCATGAGCGGGAGGTTTGCTTCAGGAGCTGTTAAGGGGAGAGATGGAAAGATCTGTATTCTAAAGGGAAAGGGGTGAAAAATGCTAGAATCAATACAGTGTTTGATAAATAACTAGTAATTTGTCAAATAAACATATACACACTGCAAACAACACCACTGTCTGTGGCAGAAACAGAGGGATGTTCTCAACAGAGGGAGGGTCTCAGCCAAGAAGGCTAAATAAGGGCCATTCATCCCTTCAGACCCTTTCTGCCATTGGCAAAGATTGGTCCAGTCCACTGCCTAGGTTTTCTGTGGGCTGTCAACATTTTGCTCAGCAGAGACTTCCCAAGGCTGCCTCACTAGCGGCTGGTGGCATTTAACCTCTGTGTGAGGGATGGCGCTTTTGCTTTTCATCATGGAATCCATTATTTTTCTTTGAAGTATACTGCAAAGCTTTTTACAAATTGCATGGCAAAAATAGAAATGCAGCCATTTCTCAGCACAGCCTTGTGGAAGTCGGGGCAAACTGTCCCTCAGGCAGTGTGGATGGAGAGTGTGTTCATTTCCGAACATGATGGTAAATCCTATGGGGAAGGAGGCAGAAAGCAACCCATCCCTTCCTCTTCTCCCTTAAAGGGAACTAGACCTAAAATGTGTTGGACCTGTGAGCCCTGGAGAAATGCAGCCCAAGTGCAGTATTAGACCCTGCCAGAGGGAGTCAGAGTGTGGCAGCTTGGCTGTGAACTTGTGAGACCCGGAGTAAGTTGCTTCCCCTCTTTGGGTCTTTGTTTTTTCATTTAACCCTCATGCTTCACAGAATGATTTAAAGGTATAAATGTAGAGAAAATAGACCCACATATGCTTTGGAAACAGTAAAAACCTGATATTAGTACAAAATATTTTTATTGTCATTGTTTTATGTCTGCTCTTTTTCCTCTGGTGGTTGATCTGGAATTTGGGTATCTGATCTGGAATTTGAATTGGTATAGAACATTTCAGGATAGGTCAAAGGCCTCTGGATCTGCAGAAAGAAGAACTGTCAGAAGAGTCAATGCAGGTTGAACGCTGGGTTCAAACAGACCCCTCAGAAATCACAGCCCTGCTCCTTCATTAATCTCCCGGGGTATGTCTTCCAGCAGCTTATCAACCCTCTGAGCTTCAGTTTCCTTATCTCTAAAGTGGGGTTGTTGTGGGAATTTAAGTGAGATAATAAATGAAAGCTATTATGCTGAAGAACTGGTATGGAGTATGCATTTGATAATAATTCTTTTTCATGTTATTTGCATCTGTGTGCTGAGAATAACTGTGATTCCTTAATGTCAGTGCACAGATAGTCCTTGTTAAAACATATGGATTCCTTGGCCTTGCCCTAAAGAAATTCTGATTGCATAGGTTTGGAATGGAGAACAAGAATATGTGTTTAACAAGGACTCCAAGGTATTCTGATGTGGGTCCAGTTTGGAAACCATTGATGTAGAGCACTGTTTTTCAAGCTGCCAGTTTTTACCCACTGCTCAGAAAATCAATTTAGTGGATAGTGACCAGCATTAAACACACATACAGGAATGGAATGGGAAATAACAGGGTACACTGCACACAGTAATGATAAATACTGAGTTATAAAATGTTTATAATTACATGTAATTTTAAATATAAACACAGTTTTACATATCATTTATATTTAATTTTATATACATAGCTTGTGTGTATGTGTATATATATACACACAAACATTTCATGAAGCAATACTTACCCTCACTGTAGATACCCTGACATAGGACAGAACTGTTTGAAATACTCATTTTTTATTTGGAGAAACTGGCATCCAGAGAATTAATCTGTCAAGTCCCAGGTAAGACAAGAAATGACCAACAAGGGAATGGAGTAGGATCCATTTCTCCTCTCTCCCCATCTCTCCCATGCTATTCTTGGATCAACAGAGTTGGTGGTTCTCTAATTAGAATCAGTTCTAATATCACGTAATGGCCCTGGCCTAAGATGTAAGGGCAAGTTAGGGAGGCAACTGCAGGTATCAGGCTAATTGCACTGACCCCATTAGACAGAAAATGCATCTGGGTTTATGGGATGTTTAGCTGCTCTTGGTTAGTGAAGGCTTTGTATAAGGGTGCCAAGCTCTTGTGCAAACAACTGCTCCTTCTTTTCTTCTCCCAGACTTTGATATTGATTTTACCATTTGAAACTCTTTTGTTGCCTCTGTAAAATCAAATAATTAGCTCAAAACTATGCTTCCAGTCACATCAACCTGCATCATCTTTTCAGTCCCGACTTCATATGTTGAAGATATTAGCACCCCTGACCTTTTATCCACATGCTCTGTCTAAAGGGAGCAGCTATTTCTGGGTTCCAGTTCATTATGGTCCTGTGGGAATGTGGTCACTTTGCCAGTGAGGTCTTCTGTGTCTACCCTCTGTGATACTCTAGGCCTTGCAGGATCCTACTACTCTTACCATTTCAAAACTCTTCATCTCCTACCTGACTTTGTATTTCCCTGATGGTACTTATCATACAACCTAACATAGTATATTTTAAATAATAAACAGATGATGAAAATAATCCCATGTGCCCAGGTATTTTTTTCCTAAGAAGATTGAAAATCAATTTTTATGTGAAGTTTTCCGATTTTTAATGCTGCCAGATATTTTGATTTTTCTAGAGAGCTTGGACATCTGAATATTCACGTAAAATCTTCTAATTTTTCAATGTTGGTTACCAATTCATAGAAAATTTAAACACTATTTGCACCAAAGAAAATATGTCTGTGATCCAGATAGAGTCCAAGACTCACCCTATTGTGATCTGTGTCATAGATTTGTAGAACACTGGTGCTATGAGAAGCCTTGTAAATTGGCAGCTTCTAATGAGGAAGTACAGCCTCAGAAAGGTTAGGTATATTCCGCATGATCACACAGCTGGCTTGTAGCACAACTGGATCTCGAACCCAGTTTTCCTTCCTCCTGGTTGCTCTGTCATAGTCACCATGCTGGCTGCTAGGCTGCCTCCCTTCTGCTGAGGGTTGAGTTAATCTGCCTTGTATAGAGGACAGTTTTCAGTCCTCAGTCCCCTCCTCCTAAAGAGTATAACAGAGGCATCACCACCCATCTGATAATCCCCAGGCACTTCTCACCAGAGTGTATGAATTTACCTGCCTTCCCAATCTCAACTGAGGATATTGCCTCTTGGCGCACTTTATTGCTTTTGCTCCAGTGATAGAATCAAGACAAGGTCTTTATAGGAATGTTATTATCATTGCTCCCAGCCATCGGTGCCTTCCGGTAGAGTCACAGAGTTGGTGTGGTCTAATGCAAAGAATCTGGGGCTCAAAGTCCAGACAGCTGGGCTCAATTCTCAGATGTGTGACCTGAAACAACTTATTTAGCCTCTCCAGCCCTCAATTTCCTTAACTGTAAAAATGAGAAAAATAAGATCTGTCTCTCTTGTGTCTCAGAGCTGCTGTGAGGCTAAAGTGAGATGATATGTATAAGAACACCTTGAAAAGAGACAAACATTTTACAATGATGAGGATATAGTATCATTAAATCAGCAAAATAATGATTAAGCACCTACTATGTGCCAGTGAACATACCATTTATGCAGGGCATGCCAAGGAGCATAGGCCTAGCTGCCTCCATGAGCTTATAGTCTACCTGAGAAGAAGAGACATACCTGAGTGGGAAGAGAGCCAGCAATGCAAAGCTAGAGACCAGGGCTGAAGGAGATATATTGACTGTAGAATGAGAGAAAGAAATTGTGGTAGAAAGTGGTGACCATGGAAGGATTCCTGGAGGGAGCTGCATTTAAACTAAGCTTTGGATAAAAAATTGGCAGGCTAGGGCTGACAGGTGTTAAAAAAAGGACATTCTTCTACTGGACGGGGGCAACAGTACAAATAAGGGCTGAAATCACAATGTATGCTGGAGGTCTAATCTACATGGAGGGGAGGGTTCAAGTAGTGGCTGTCAGATTATTGCTTCTCCAGGTTTTTCACTGGCCTGAAATGCAAAAGGGAAAGTCAAGGGATGCTTGCTATGAAGCCAAGGTGGGGCCAGGTGTGGTGGTTCATGCCTGTAATTCCAGCAATTTGGGAGGCCCACGGAGGCATACTGCTTGAGCCCAGGAGTTTGAGACCAGCCATTGGCAACATGGCAAAACCTCATCTCTACAAAACACACAAAAATTAGCCGAGTGTGGTAGTGCAGGCCTGTAGTCCCAGGTACTCAGTAGGCTGATCTGGGAGGATCGCTTGAACCCTGGAGGCAGAGGTTACAGTGAGCCACTGAGATTGCACCATTGCACTCCAGCCTGGGTGGCAGAGCCAGACCCTGTCTCAAAAAATTAAAAAAAAATAAAAAATAAAAAATAAAAATAAAAAAAGAAAAGAAAAGAAAAAGGAAAGGGAAAAGAAAAGAAACCAAGCCAGAGGTTAAGCATGGGTACAGGTTTGGTTAATTACATTACAGGAGGGCCTAATACTATAAAATGATCATAATGATTATTTCCACCTCATAGGACTTTTCTCAACTTTAAATGACATGATGTGTGTTAAACATTTAGCATAGCACCTGATACATGATTAGTACTCAATAAATGTTAGCTATCATCATCATCACCAGTTTTCATGTTATACTGAAGTTAGGGGGCAATAACATGGGCTTTGGAATCTGTCTAATATTAGTTGTGTAGCCTTGGTAGAGTCATATAACTTCCTCGTTTCTCAGTTTCCTGGTCTTTAAAATGGGAATGATAGTGGTGCCAACTGAAAAGGGCTATTGTGAGGATTAAAGGAGTTAATCCAAGTAAAGTACTTAACACCATGCCTAGTACATGATAAGCATTCAATAGATGTTAGCTGCTACAGTTATTATGGCCAGTTGACCATTAAGGTAATATGACAGCATAACTAAAAAATGAGAAAATTGAGAAAAATAGGCAATCATGCCAAATCTTACTACTAAGACACATCTTGTTATTATTTTTGGATTCAGTTCTTAAATTTAAAATTTCTTTTGTTGAGAAAATCAAGACTGCAGGAGATGGCGTGGATTTGGGACGCAGCAGGCATTTCATTAAACACTTAATGAGTAACTACTGTGTGCTAGCCTGTGTTCCAGAAGCTGAGATACGACAAGAAAAAAAAAAAACAGGACAGGCATTATTCCTGTATTTAAGGAATTTATAGCCCAATAGAGAGAGTATGGAAAACAAAATAATAAATATAAAATATTGTGTTATGTGATATTAAGTACTATGGAAAAAAAATCTTCAGATGGGGTGATAAGGAGTTGTGAAATGGTCAGGGGAGAGTTGGAAAGTGAACCCTGCAGAGCCTATAATTTTAGAGGGTGGTCAGGGTAGGCCTCACCAAAAAGGTAATCTTTTGAATCCAGCCCTAAAGGAGGTGAGGGAGTGGGTCCATGTAGGTATCTCAGGGAAGAGCATTAGGAGCAGAGAGAACAGCAAGAGCAAAGTCTTTGAATCAGGAGGATACTTGGCCTTTATGAAACTCCCAAGAAGCCCATGTTGCAGCAATGGAGTGAATGAAGGGAAGAGTAATGGGATGGGAGGTCAGAGAAGTCACAGAGACCAGCTTGTTTAGGGTATTGACTGCCATTTCCAGGGAGTGAGATGGAAAGCCACGGAGGAGCTTGTTCAGTGAAGGACATGACCCGACTTATATCAGCCTTCCGATAAGGCCTTATATTGGCCTTCCTATAAGCAGTGGGTTTTGGCCCCATAGACCCTGGGCAATAACAAACAAGATGCAGCAACTCCCACCGTTCCCGCAGAACTCTCCTTACCACTCTGTAGACTGCAGAGAGTGGACTTATTGATCCTGAGGGCGACACAGAGAGGAATTGATGGCACGAAGAATAGGGGAAAAAGATGTAATCTCTTAGAGCTGAAAGGGACTCAGTTAGTGCAGTTCTGCCACGGGGCATCTGTTCATTCAGACTCGACTAAAATCGTCACTGCCTTATCAGCTTGCTCAGCCTCTTCTTGCAGGACCTTCTCAAGGTCAGAAAGCCTTTTGATGGATTTACTGAAAATCTGCCTCCTTTTCACCACTGGGTGGCAGTAGTCCTAGTTCTATCACCTGAGCAACCCAGAGTAAGTGCATACCTTCCACAGAAAAACACTTGAGATTTGAAGGCAGGTGGATATCATATATCCCCCAACGTTTCTCCTTTACAGGACCTATTGTCTATTCTACCTTAAAGAGCAACTCCTATTATAGAATGGTTTTCTTTTGTCAATCTCGCAATCCTCTTCTGGAGGTTTTCCACTTTCTTAGCGACTCTCTTAAAATGTGGTATCTAAAATTGAACAGGAGACTGCTGGAGTGAACAGAGGAGGTTACAGTGCGACGATTATATTCTATAATCTAGAAACTGTACTTTGATTAATGCAATCTAAAATCATGCTCTGTTTTTAGCAACTAAATAATTTAGGTACATTAAACTGTTGGCTCGAATTGTGCTTGTGGGTCAATTCAAGCCCCTTGATCTTTTTTAGTTTGTTTGTTTGTTTGATGTGAGTTGCCGTAAAGCCGTACTTCCCCTATTTTGGCCTCACAAAATGGACTTTTAAAATTTGAATTGATGATTTTTTTCTTTATCTCATTTATATTTCACCATTTAAATTTTAGCCCAGTATTCCAGCCCGTCTGAGCTTATTTTGAATCTCAATTTTGTTCTTCAACATATTCCAATATCCCTGCCAGGTTTGGGTCATCTTCAAACACAGTAAGTACATTTTTTGTATCACCTAAGTTATTAATAAAAATGAAAAAGCCTTGTGGCCCTTCTCTGGAGACCTTCTGCTGGATTGCCAATCCATTTGACGGTATTATAACTTGGTCAATATGTTACTATCTTGCCTTAGTTCACTCATGAGAAAGTTATGAGACAAATTCAAATGCATGGCTGAATCCAAGATATGTTGTCATAGCAAAAGATAGCATGCATGAAGGCGATCTAAGATAGGATGATTTGTTTTGTAAAATGGAAATTCTAGTATTGTTTTCTCCAATTATAAGGTGATATTGGCCTGTTGTAAAGGTCAACAGCATACATAAGTATACAAAATGCAAAGGGAAATTTCCTCTGTAATTCTGTACACCGACACTGTACCAGACAACTGTGGTTGGCAGTTTTATGCATATATAAACACAGATCTAGGGTTTAACTGGGATCATGATATAGAGACTGTTACATGACCTGCTCTTTTCACTTACAATCCTTTGGAAACATCTTTCCTTGTCAGAATGTACAGTTTTAGCTCCTTCTTTTAAACAATGAGATAGTGTTCTTTTCTTTGGATGTTTCATAATTTATCTCATCAATCTCATATTGATGGGCATTTAGATCATTGGCAAATTTTTGCCATTACAAGTAGTATTACATGTTGAATTGTCTTTGCTGGCTTGATGAAATGTTGTGCTAGATGCTGGTTGTTGCCTTCTCTGTATTTCCCATCCTCTTGTCCTTTTCAGATCTTGTTGTCAATGTCCTAAATGCCAAAGGGCTGCTTCCACCTAAGAAAGAACTGAGGGGGCCAAATTACCACTCATTAGGGTTTGAGTTTGAAAATCTATACTTGCCCTACTTTCAAGTGTGTTTAAGGCTTTTTGAGCTGCCAGGGGCATTTAGAGGATCGAGGCACCCCAAGATCAAGACTTGAGGGACAGACAGGCTTGATAGGAGGCTGCAACCCCTGTTTGGCACATGTGAAGTGATTAGGAGCAGAAAGGAGAAGGAGAACTGCCTTGCCATTGAACCACAATTCTTTGTTATACACCCTCAGCCCTGACCAAGCAGGCCACTTGCTGGTCCCTGAATAAGCTCCTCCTTTTTCATCTTCACACCTTTATTCCTCCACAGGGTCTTCCTCCCTTCACACATGTACCTCCCAGAACAAGGTAGGAGCCATCTGCTCTCAATTCCCAGAATTCTTTAAAACCATGGGCTTGGGAGTTGAACCTGTGTTTGAATATCAGAGCTTGGCAGTTGAACCTAGTTCTGTGATTTTTGGATAAGTCATTTATCATTTCTGGGCCTAGTTATCCTCATCTATGGAATGATGATATGCCTATATATTTTAAAACACCTAGTCCAGTGCCTGGCTTACCAAATGTTTGCTTCTATTATTATCATAATTACCATATGTGATTATATTACCTACTCCACTGTTGTGAAAATTAAATGAGAACATATGTAAAGCCTTCAACACAGTGCTCAGCCTAAAATGGGTATTAAATAAATGATGGCAATTACTGATTGTATTCATATCTTCCTTTGGATACTTATCTTACTCTCTTATGTTACTCCTATTTGTGTTTACGTCTTGATCTCCTCCTTTAATTAATACGTCCCTTCAAAAGCACAGTGTTTGTCCTCTTCCCTCCTCCTACCCCTCTCCGCAAGAAAGCATAAAAGAACCAGTGCTGGGAATTAATAGGGCTCTTTCAAATTTAGGTGCCATCAATGAATGCCGCCATCACTTTGTCTAAGCTCCTTTCTGATTGGATTATTTTCTAGTTAGAAAGCAGCTGTCTCATTAACTGATCAACTGGGCCCCCTTTCTAGGGCAAGTCATGGCATACATATTCCAACACCTGAGCCACTGATCACAGAATTAGCAAGCTATAGAATCTTAGCTTTGGAAAGAGTTTCAGAAACCAATGGCTTTGCGTATGAGTTTACCTGGGCAGAATGGATTCGTGTACCACTCTCAGGCTTCTGCTATCTAGATGGAAAGGAACAACATTAGGCCATCAGCCCAGTGCAGACCACTATCGAGTCCTTCTTAGAGTACCAAAACAGTCTCCTAGGCTTTTTCCTGCTTTCACTCATGCCTCCACACAGCAGCAAGAGCAATCTTTGGAAAATAAAAAATCAGATCATATGATTTCTCTCCTCAAAACCCTCCCATGGCTCCCATCGCATGTAATATAAATTCATATTTCCTTCTCATGGTCTAAAAGACCCTGAATAATCTGACTTCTGTGCATTTCTCCACATTCACCCTGTTACACTCTTCCCCTTGCCCCCTGTGCACCACCTGCACTGATCTACTGTTCTGAGGATACACCAAGCTCATCCCTGCTTTGATGCTTTTAATCTTCTTGTGACCCTCTACCAACAATTGAATCCCAGCCTTGCCCCAGCTTCTCCATGTTTCTTTTTGTCCTTCAGGTTTCCATGTCAATGATACTTTCTCAGAAATACATGAAAAACCTTCCCTGTGCACACTGTCTCAAGTAGGTCCTTGTCACCACTTGATTCTCAAACTCATTGGTTCTCGGGCTTGCTTCAAATTGAGAATCACTCAGAGAGCATTAAAAAACAAAACAATGGCCAGGCCTCTTCTAGATAAAGTAAATCCGAATTTCTGAGAATGGAACTCAGCTATCTATATTTCTAAATGCTCCTCAGGTGATTTTAATGTGCAGCCAAGGTGGACAGCCTTTGTTCTATCTGTCAACTTATTTATTTCATTCTTAGTGCTTATCACAAACTGTAATTATTTTGCTTGTTTTAACAACTTATTTAGTAAATATTTATTATTCCCCTACATGTGCCAGGCACTACTCAAAACATGGAAATTAAAAATAGTGGACATACTAAACACAAATCCCAACCATTATCAAACTTCAATTCTAGTGGAGGAGGCAGACAATAAACAGGATCAATAAAATATATAGTGAAATTTGTATAATGTTCTGGACTAAATGGTTGTGTCTTCCCCACCAGATTATTGTGTTGAAATCTTAACATCCAATATGATAGTATCTGAAGATGTGGCTTTTGGGACGCAATTAGGGTTAGATGAGGTCATGAGGGTGGGGCCTTGATCCAATGGGATTAGTGCCTTGATAAGAAGAGACACCAAAGAGCCTGCTCTCTCTCTCTCTCACTCTCTCTCTCTCTCCCCCCCCACCACCCACCATGCACGAAGAAGTCATATAAGCATACAATGAGATGGTGACTGCCTACAAGCCAAGAAAAGAGGCCTCAGAATGAAACTTGCCTTTCTGGCACCTTGATCTTGGACTTCCAGCCTCCAGAACTGTCAGGGATAAATGTCTGTTGTTCAAGCCACCCAGTCTGTAGTATTTTGTTATGGCAGCCCAAGCACATTAAGACATATAGTATGTTAGAGAATGATGAGTGCTAGGGAGAAAAATAAAGTAGATAATGGAGATATAAATTTTTTTGGAGGAGAGAAACACTTTAGACAGAGTGACCTCGACAGAAAATCTTGAGTACAGACCTGAAAGAAGTGACAGATACAGATCTGCAGCTCTTTGGATGCCAAACTTTTAAGGCAAAGAAGAGTCTGTGCAAAGGTCCTAAGACTGTATCATACCTAATATGTTTGAAGAACAGCAAGGGGGCCAGTATGGCTGGAGGTTTGAGGAGAAGGGGAAGTGTGGTAGGTGATAAATTCAGGAATGTAATGGGGTGGGGGTCAGGTGTTTGGAACTTCGAAGGTTATTGTAAGAGCTTTGGCTTTTACTGAGTAAGAAGGGGTATCATAGAGCAGAGGGTAATATAATCTGACTTAGATTTTAGTAGGCTTACTATATATGGTATGTTGTGAATAAACTGAAGAGGGAAAACAGTGAAAGCAGAAGAACCAGCTAGGAGACTACTGTAATAATCCGTGTGAGACATGATGGGGGCTCAAAGAAGGATGATAGAAATGGCAGTGATATGAGAACCAATAAGAAATGGACAAAAACTGTATGTGTTTTGAGAGGTAGAGTATTTGGGATTTGCTGACAGACCTATAAATAGGACATGAGACAAAGTACCCAGTCAAGGATGATGCCATGGTTTTTAGCCTAAGCATCTATAATAATGGAGTTGCTATTTACCTGAGTTGGGAAGAATTGTGGGAGAAGTAAGTTTTAGGGGGAAATATCAAGGGATTAGTTTTCAACTTGATAAGTTTGATGTACAGCTATGGTCTGAAAATTTGTGTTCTCCCCAAAATTTCTATGATGAAATGGTAACACCCAAAGTGATAGCATTAGGAGGTGAGAACTTCGAGAGGTGATTAGGTCATCAGGGTGGAGCCTCCATGAATGGAAGGGATTAGTACCCTTATAAAAGAGGCCTGAGAGTGACCATTCACTCCTTCCACTACGTGAGGACACAGCAAGATGATGTCGTCTATGAGAAAGCAGGCCCTCACCAGACACCACCAGCACCTTGATCTTGGACGTTCTAGCCTCTGAAACTGTAAGAAATACATTTCTATTGTGTATGCACTATCCAGTTTATGGTATTTCATTATAGTATCCCAAATGGACTAAGACAGGTGCCCATTAGACATCCAAGCTGGAGAGTTGAATATACAAACCTTGAGTTCATAGGAGAGGTCTGGACTGGGGTCAGAACTTTGGGAGTCATAAGACTGAATGGTCACCTAGAGAATAAGTTCAGGTAGAAAAGAGAAGAAGTCCAAGGACTGAGCCCTAAACCACTCCAACGTCTAAAGGTTGGGTTGAAGTGCAACAAGCAAAGGAGACTGGAAAGAAGCAGCCAGAGAAGAAAGAAGAAAACCAATAAAATGTGGTTCCTGGTAACCAAGAGAAGGTGATTCAAGGAAGAGAGAGTGGTCACTTATATCAAGCACTGCAGATAGCTCAAGTAAGATGAGGACTGCGAATTGGCTGTTGAATTTTGTAACCTAAAGGTCATTGGTGATCTTGATCAGAGCAGTAATAAGAGTGAGTGCAAGAGAGAAGGGAAGGAGACAGTTTGGAGATTATAAGTATAAACAAATGCTGCTTCAAGGTTTTGGTAAAATGAGGAGGACAGCAATGGGGCAGTAGCAGTATATGGAAGAGGAATTAGGGTCTAGAGAGGGTTTATTACCTTTTTGAGGTAGGAGAAAAAATATTCAAATGAAAAGATCCAGCCTCCTGCATTAGAATGCAAGCTTATTGAGGGCAGGGACTCTGTCTTGGGCATCTCCAGCACCTTCCATGGTGCCTAGCACATAGTAGGTACTCAATAAATTTTGTTGAATGGCGAATGATCAAATGAATGAAGGAATGAATAAATAAACAAAAGTAGATGTCAAACAGTTGAGCAAGAAATACTAGCAGGATAGAGTGGCAGGTGAATTGAGTAGCACCTTGGCTTTAGTTCTAGTCATTCCTGCCACACTCCTGGCATACTGAACTTATCCCAGGCCCAGACAGCTTGAGAATGAGTTGGCATGGCACAACTCTTTTTGCTAAGAGGCCATGTTATGTCTCTGTAGTCACTTGTTCCAGGGAGCAGACAGGCTGTTGGACTGTAAGAATTGGGTGCAACCAGGTGAGACTGTAGAGTCCAGGAGTGTGTAAAAGAGACACTCCTTTGCATCATCACCATTCTCTGGTCCTGGTCTGTCTGTGGTGCAGGACATCGGTGAGACACATGCTGCACTGGCATCTCAGCCTGCTCCTGCTTGCTGGAGGGTAGTTAATAACCTCATGTAGCACAGGCCAAGGAGCAGCTAAACCAAAGTTTAAGAAGAAGAAACGCATGCCCATGCAGTGACTGGAACCTTTGGCACCTGGCTCATCTCAGTTGCTGCATCGCACAATCCCCACAATTTAAGGTGATGGGTTGGCCCAATGGGGCTCTCGCATGGTGCCTATGACTCAGTTGTTGCTAGAAAGATGGCATGGCCCCACTCCAGGCTGGCACATAGGAGGTGCTCAGCAAGTTTTGAATAAATAAACCCTTTGGGACTGAGGAAATAATGCTTCTTTACTTTGTGGTGTTCTTCAGGGCTCAGTCAGAGCCAGATTGTTAATCTAGACGGTCTGGCTTCAGGGCCTATAGACTCAGCCACTTAACTCATACATGCAAGGTACTGGGTTTTACTGGGGGAGTGGTGGTGGTAGTGGTATTATTCTTTATAAAAGTAGAAAAAAAAAGAAAAAAAAAAGCCAGGTACAGTGGCACATGTCTGTAATCCCAGTACTTTGGGAGGCCGAAGCAGGTGAATCACTTGAGGTCAGGAGTTTGAGAACAGCTTGGCCAACATGGTGAAATCCTATATCTACTAAAAATCCAAAAATTAGCCAGGCATGTTGGCAGGCGCCTGTAATCCCAGCTACTCGGGAGGCACGAGAATCGCTTGAACCCAGGAGGCGGAGGTTGCAGTGAGCTAAGATCGCGCCACTACATTCCAACTTGGGTGACAGAGTGAGACTCTGTCTCAAAAATAAATAAATAAAAGTTAAAAAAAGTCTTGCTATAGCATTATCCAAATGTTACATCCATATTCCCTCACACTGGGGCACATACTACTTGGGTTCCTTTGCCTGTTATTGTTTTGCTTTTTGGTAGGGAACTCCTACCATACCCAACCAGATTACCTTCCCCTTCTTCAAAACCAAGAGATTCCCAAGAATCCTAATATCCCACAGAACATAATCTTTCTATTTCCAGAAAGGAATATGGATGCCTGTTGGTTTTGTTGCTTTGTGTCTTCACAAGTACTGAGTGCCTAGTATGCGTCAGGTCCTGTTCTAGTCAACTGAGGATATAGCCGTGACCAAAACAATTTTTTAAAAAACCCACCCTCCACAGCATCATTTCCACAGCATTCTTGCCAAAGAAGCATCACAGATTAGAGGAGGCTAACGAGGCATGGCAACTAAATACAACATGAGATCCTGGATTGAATCCTAGAACAGGAATAGGACATCAGTAGAGAAACTGGGAAAATGTGAATAAGGTCTGTAGATGAGTTAATCTTATTGTATCAATATTAATTTCCTGGTTCCAATAATCTTAGTATTATTATGTTAGGTGTTAAGATTACAGGAAGCTGGGTGAAGGGTATATATGGTAACTCTCTGTGCTATGTTTGCAATTTTCCTATAAAGTCTAAAATTATTTCAAAATAAAAAATTAAAACTTGCCCTGCCCTCCTGGGGCTTAAGTGCTGGAATTGAGAGTGAGAGAGAGAGGAAGGGAGGGAGAGAGAGAAACAATAAGTAAAACAATCAGAATATTATACAGTATATTAGCAGGCAATGGATGTTATGGAGACAAATATACTAGGAAAGGGAAATGAGGAGTAGAGGGGCTGTACTCAAGTAGGATGGTCGTGGAAGGCCTCACTGAGATGACATTTGAACAGTCTTTAAAGAAGAGGGTGCAAGAGCCACAAGGTAGAGCACACCAGTACGAGGGAAATGCAAAGGCGCTGAGGGCATGCAATGCCTGCCCAGTTTAAAGAACCACAGGAAGCCTAGTGTGGCTAAAGCCCAATGAGCAAAATCAGTTTGCCGCATTCTGTGGTTTTAAAGGTATCGGAAAGAGACTGACCACAGAGGAAAGATTAGGGAAGTCAAACAAAGGACATCAAATGGAAGGCCTGCTGTTATCATCTGTTTCCAACCAAGTCACAGATGACAGAAACATGAAGGAAAGGAAAGAGCAGTGAAGTAAAACCACTGAAGTCTGGAATCACTGTCCAATTTCTGGTGAGTAAATAGATCCTTATTAAGCACCATAACAAGTTTCTGAGTCTCTTGTGCTTTATTCCTCTCCAAGCACTGAACTATAATTAATGCTGAGTGTGGCACTGGTATCACAGCCTGTGACATCTTCCTGATTTTGCGCTGTGTAAAATCATAAGTGTAATTGGTAGCACAAATGAGTGGGCTGATTTTTCTTGGACTAATGAGTGGAAATGATGAAAAATCCAGAACATCCTTTTGATTTGGCTTATGTTTATTATCAAAAGTTCTCAACTTATTGAGGTAGCATCACTTGGATGTTTGGAGCCTGGTAATGTATGCACTAAACAGTATGCAGTCAATGATGTTGCTTGGCAAGCAGAGCCCCCTGGCCTGCTGTATACTTACAAAAGACAGGCCAGGTACCAGTGGGGTTTCCTAAGGGTTTCTCAGCTGGTAGCTTTGACTGAGGATGCTTCCTCTTCACCAACTATGCAGAAGCAGAAATCCACATGGGGTGAGCCAGCCTAATTCATGGGAGGCTTGGTGATAGCAATGTTGTTTTAGGAACATCTTTGATCAATCCACACAAGAGTGCTTGCCTTGTCTTTATGACATTATAAAGATTGGATGAGAGGATTTAGTGCTTAGTATTCTGAAAAGTGTAAAATACTGCATACGTATAAGGTATTACTATTAATATTATTATTATTATGTAGTATGATGAGGTTTAAAGAAATTAAAAGATCTATAGCTATAGTGTTTTCTGGTTCCTTACTTCTTTGGTGTTATGAAGGAGGCCATTACCCTCTTTTTAGAAATGACAACTACCATTTTGAGCACGTACAATGTGCCAGGCACTATAATAAGTGCCTTGCATGTATTATTTCATTTGGTCCTCACAATAACACCATGAAGTAGGTACTGTTGATATCTCCATTTTAAAGTTGGGGTAAGTGGGCTAAGAGATGTTAAATAACTTACTCAAGGTTGCACAGTAAGTGGTTAGAACCAAAATTATAGGCAGGAGATTGACTCTAGAAATCTGTGCCCTTACTTCTGTGCTAAAGTACCATTTAAAATAGGGGATGCAGGACACACATGCTCGGAAAAGGCAGATTTAGGTCTCCAAGAGGGAAGGCATCAGCTCTGCTTTTGGGGCTCCATACACAAGGATAACTGTTAAGAAGGCCGCCAAGCATGTGGGGCAGCTGGAGCTCAGAGTAATGTACTTGGATGTCTGAAGAGGTGCTAAGGGGCTGTCTGGCATCCCAACTTGAAAGACTGAGCTAGAATGAAGAGCAACAGACAAACTCCGAATTCTAGATCTACCCAGAATAGCTGTCACCCACTTTATCCCATCCTTGTGTCTGTGAGGAAATCAGAGAGGCAGAGCACGGCTGAGACTTGCCCAAGGTCACACGGTTCTCTAGAGCCAGCAGCTGCAGTAGAACTCTGGTCTTCAGGCTCCCAGTTCAGTGCTCATCCTCCAGCCCCACCCCCGCTAGCCCCTCACATTCAGTGGGCAGCAGTCAGAGAGAAGGCATCTCCTTTTGAGTGAAGCTATTGTCTGGAGCAGTGGTTCTCAGGGTAGCCCAGGGACCTGCAACATCATCACCTGGGAACCTGTTAGAAATGCCAATTCTTGGGTCTTTCCCTGGACCAACTGGGGCTGGCGCCCCACAATGTGTGCTGTAACAAGCCCTCTTGATTGATTCTAATGTATGCTGAAGTTTGAAACCCACTGGTCTAGACTGTCAAGCAAAGCACTGAGTGCTGCAGATATCAATACGTATGTGGATCATCAACTTGCACAGCACAAAGGATAGTCTTCATAGGAAGGGAATGTGGAAAGGACTGCAGCCCTCGAGCAGCACCTGCAGCACAGTGTCACCTTCAAACACACACGACAGTAACAGATAGATACACAGAGACTGGGAGGGAGGGTGTAGCCAGTTCTTGTTGATCTTCACGTGCATCAAAGATAATGTAGTTTTGCCAGCTCAGCAGTTCACTAGAGACATGCCAGCTACTTGGCTTGGTGCTGTGGAAGGTGAAGTCCCTGCCCCCACGGAAACTGCCACCCAGGATTATAGAGCTTCCAAATTGGGAGGGCGCTTAGAGATTATCTACTCCATTATCCACCTCTACCACTCCTTGGTAATGGCATCCCTGACTGGCACTCTCTCAGCTTCAGCATTACAGGGCCATAGTGAGAGTGAGCTCGTTTCTTTCAGGAGAGCTTGGAGGTGGGAGGGAGAAGGGAACTTACACACAGGTAACTACCATTACAAAAAGTAGTATGAGTGTTAGAGCCAATGCCGTAAGAACACAGAGCCAGGAGGAATACATTTTAGCTGTGGGAAATCAGGGATGACTTCATGGAGGAGGTGTCCTTTGAGCTGGGCAAGATTTCAGCAAACAGACATGGTGGAGTAGGAGAGGTTATTTCCAAAGAAGAGAATATCATGAAAAAAACTTGGAGGAATGAAAATCCAGAACAAATTTCACAAAACTATTTAGGCAGGCGAGGTTGAGAGGACACACTCTGCAACGAGACTGCTTAGCTTAAAATACTGACTCTGCAACTTACTGACCACTTGACTTTGGGCAAATTATTGAACATCTCTTGGCTTATGTTTTCCTACCTGTAAAATGAAAATAATACAACATACCTGTGGTATATCATATTGGGTTGGGGGAAAGAGTAAATGAGATAATGCTATGAACTAGCTAACACAGTGTCTGGCATATAGCAAGTGCTCCAGGACAGTTTGGCAAGCTTTCTTCATATATGACAGGAAATTTGTTGGAGCGCTGGCAATAGGACTGAGAGTAGTGGAGGTAATCTTTGATACTAGGTTGTGGAGAGAGCTTAGAGTGCCAAACTAAGAATTTGAGGCTTTTATTCTTGAAGGCAGGGGATATGCGTAGTAGGAGGATGAATGGGAACAGTGGCAAGGGATAGGGAGAGTTAAGAAGCCACTCGATCTTACTTATGGCAGTGACAAGTGACCTGAAAGGAACAGGTCAAGAATCAGGTGCAGAGGAGAGATATTTGAGTGAGTATATGTCTGAACTATACTGTCACATAAACCTGACTTTGGGTTAACAGCCTGAAATGTACACATGTGTCTATTAAATACTTAGAGAATAAAAATTAATGGTTGGAGAGAATATTGGCCATTTGTTCTATTGTGAAAGACAATACTTTATTAGCTCAAGTGAAGCTATGTGAAATATTATGTCCTATGAAAACACTTCCTAAAGCTGGCCTTTTTGTAAGAAAATTTGGGATATGTGCAATTCACACATACTTGATCAATTTAAGCACATTCTGTTTTACTGGCAGGCACCAAAATCTGTAATAAGACAAGGAGTCCTCCAGTGAAAGAGATGATTAGAGATTGCAATAGCAGTGCACACTGAGCTCCAATTAAGGAATTTTCTAATGGTTGTCTAGGAATACAAGTGCCCTGCATTTGGGCTTTGGTGATAACTAGAGTATTCTTTAGTTCTTAATCAGAGTGAACACAATTCAAAATGTTCTCGAGTCGTGGGTCAGAGGGAATGATCTCATTTGGCACATTATTGAGTTTCTGAGAAGAGGAAAGATACTAACAGCTCACAAATATTTCGTTATTGACTAACTGCAAAGATGCATCTGTTAAAGCAATCCATCTGAGTTGGCTAGTTCTCTTGAATATTAAAGAATATCAATATATACTAAAAGCAAGTCAATTTGTCGAGCATTTACAAAGCAACTTTGAAGCCAAATGATCCCTTTTCTGCCTTCCCTTCCCTTCTAAAAGATATTCACAAACACATACAAATCTGAACTAAATTCCCTCTAACAGACCCTTTGTAAAGAAAGCTCACCTTCTTTGGCTGCAATGACAAAGATGTTTGGGTGGGAGGGGGTGCGGAGGGTGGTGGAAGCGATGCTGGTTCAATGCTTGAGAAACAGTGCTGCACCCAACAGACTGAATGTCATGAATTCTTTGTCAGCTCCCACTCAGACCCTCCAGGCTTTCCCTTCGTCTGCCAAGGGATGGAAACATAACAGATACATTGAAGCCGGTAGACTGACCAGCTAGATTGACCCAAATTCTTTCAGGAAATGCAAAAGCCTGCTGGCTCATGGGATTAGCTGGCTGGTGTTTGAATCGCTACCCATCTGTACATTTCCTTCTTGTCCAGTGCAGCCCCAGCTTGCTACATCTGCTCACCTCAGCAGCTTGCTTTCCACGACAAGATAATTTGAGAAGAGTCTAGTTGTGAGAAAGCAATGTCCAATGCTAGGGAAACTTTGTGGCAAGCCCGAGGAGAAATTTGGCCCTCATGGTAATTGATTTGCTATATTCCTGGTGTTCTTTTCCCACCATCTGCCTTTGCTCTTCTCTAATTCTAGGTGATGCAGCCAACTTCTCAGGCTTAGCTTTGTCGAAAGGATATACCATTTTCAAGGCTTCATTTTTCATAAGGACTGTGCTAAGCAGCTGTAAGAAAAAATAGGATGAAAAAATGAATGTTTTGTTTACATTAGCGAGGTGGCATAGAAAGCAACGAGGAAAGGCCCAGGACATCTCATAGGCAGTTAACTATGTCAGAACTCAGACTAAAGGAGACATGGGGGTCTAGACAAATTATACCCAGGGTTTACCCTGCCGATAAGAGTTCCTATCCCTGCAATAGACAAGGGTCACAGAAAAAGCCTATAGCACAGTATTTCTCAGCCCTGCACATTAGAATCTCTTGGAAAACTTTAAAAAATATTTATGCACAGTCCCCTCCCTCAGAGATTATGTCTTAATTGCTATGGAGTTAGGGCCACAGCGTTGGTACTTTTTAAAAGCTCCCCAGATGGAAAACAAAATTGCTGCAAAGGACATCATTGAGACAATTAGCCACATTTGACTATGGACTATATATTAGGTAATATAATTGTGTCAGTGTTAAAATTACTGAACTTGGTAACCATGGTGCTGTGATTACGTAAGAGCATGCCCTCCTTCTCAGGAAATATGCACTAAAGTATCTAGGGGTGAAAGGCATGATGTCTGCAACAAACTCAAATGGATTAGGGAGAAAAACACCTAGAAATGTAAAGGAGAATAAAGCAAATACGGCAAAATGCTAACAATTTGGCTGATTTGGGTGAGGGGTTTACAAGGTTTTTTTGGTACTATTCTTAGAATTCTTCTGTTTAAAATTATTTTGAAATACAAAATTATTTTTAAAAAATAAAAATAAGACAGATCCCCTGATGAAATAAAGCCCAACCAAATTTGGAAACCATTGGGTTCAGTCAAATAGAAGAAATGGGGACCTGCTATAGATATGTGAGACTGAAAGCCTTTCTGAGACATTATTCTACATCAGTGTTTCTTCCACTTTAATGCTCATACACATCTCCTGGAGGTCTGGTTAAAATTCAGTTTCTGATTCAGAAAGTCTGTAGTGGGGCCTGAGAGTCTCCATTTCCTTTTCTTTTTCTTTATTTCTTTATTTGTCTGTCTTTCTTTCTTTCTTTCTTTCTTTCTTTCTTTCTTTCTTTCTTTCTCTTTTTCTTTTTTTTTTTTTTGGACAAATTTTCCCTCTGTTGCCTCTGCTGGAGTGTAGTGGTATGATCATGGCTCACTGAAGCCTCAACTTTCCAGGCTCAAGTGATCTCCCCACCTTGGCCTCCCAAACAAAATGTTGAGTTTACAGACATGAGTTACCATGTCCTGCTGAGATTCTGCATTTCTAATCGACTCCCTGGTGATGCCAATGAGGCTTTCCATGGGCCACCCTCAGAGTAGCAAAGTTCTTGGACTGAATTACCCCACTATAAATCTGTCAGTCAGTAAACAAGTGTTTTGGAACTGCAAGAAAAATTCTCTAAGTGGAATCGGCATGCAGAGTTCTATGGATTGGCAGCCCATCATCTTGACCCCTTGACCATGGCAACTCCCTGTGAGGGATTCAGAAAGTCTGTAGTGGGGCCCAACCTGCCCTATGGGAGTCACTCTGATCCACAGAACAGAACAGAGCACCTACAAGAATAAGCATAAACAAAGGCTTGCAGCAAATGGAAGAGGGTATGAATGGTCTCTTCAAAAGCAAGTTCATGATACAAGTCCCAGGAAAAGCGTAGCCCTTTCCAATGGGTGGCAGTGGAGCCAAGCTGAGGCTCTTACAGAGAGCAACATAGTTCTGATGAAGTGTCAGGGCACAGGCTGTGTGGGTCCAGCTGCCTCCTCTAGGTGAGGACCCCTTTCTTAGAAATAAAATTCCAAGGAGGATTCCCATTTCATGCTGGCCGTGGCATGCTTTGAGTTTGTTGCTTCCACTGTAAGTGGAGAACCAAAATATCTCTCGCTTGGTGGACCCTGCTTCCATCAGAACTTCCCAAAGCTTGCTCTTCCATTTCCCCCTCAAAGTAGCTTCATTCCCCTCTGCCTATATGTTGTGATTGTGCTTTCCATGCATTGAATTAGAGGCTATTCTGTTATTTATATCTCCCTTGTTTACATCCAAATCAAGGCCAACTAATGTGAATGCACAGAAGTCAACCGAGCTTTACTGAGCATGCAACCCCAGAGAAAAGCTCTAGAAGACAAATGAGAAAGGCCCTGGAGTTGGGCAGCCCTGAGTTTGTATCCTCCCTTTACCACTTAAAAATTGTGTGAACTTGGGCAAGTTACTTAACATTTTTGAGCTTTGGGTTCCTCATCTATGAAGCAGGGTCAATAATTGTACTGACTTCATAGAGTTGTGAGTATTAAATCAGATAGCGAGTACAGCAAGTGCTCAAGAAATGGAAGATAATCATGCACTTGATGGGCATTTATTAAGTTTCTTCTATGTGTAGACAAAGAGTAGTTCAAATCCAGTCTAGTCCTACTTGCTAGTTGTGCAACCTTGGATGAGTTACTCTGTTTTACCTCTCTGAGCCTCAGTTCTCTTACTCTTAAGTGACGCTGGTGCTGGTATATAAATCACAGGATTGCCATAAGGAATAAATGAAGTCAGGCATGTTAAACACATGTCAGGCACATATAAATGCATTCAGCCAACATGAATTATCATAATTGTTGTGGTTATTATGTCAGCTCTTCTCTGAGCACCTTTGTATTATGAGATTTACTTAGCAGTCAAGCACACTTTGCAGCCTCCTCCAGTAGACCCTCTCCAATCTTCACTGTCATTTCCCTGAGGGCGGAGGCCCCATCCTTTATACCATTTCTGGTGTCTCCATGACACCTGGCAGTGAGTAGGTGTTCAGTGCATGAAGTAGAGAGCACTATGCGGCAAGCAGAGCCATCAGAAACATCACTGCCTGGGTTCAAGTTTTAGCATGTCCACTTTACTTGCTGGGTGACTTTCTAGCAACTCCTGGATCTTCTCTGAGTCTCCATTGTCTCACATTTAGTAAGGATGTGATAATAATTCCTACCTCTGAGGATTGCTGAGAGGATTAAAGCTGGGTACATAGTGAGAGCTTAATAAGGGTTGAGTGTTTTAATTGCTGTTATTATTTGAGAAAAGTCTTACAGTCAAGGATCACAGGAGCTACTCTGAGAAATCATGCACACACATGCATAAACACACATGAGTGGGCAGCACTGAGAGGACAGGTTACAGAGAAGACACAAATAGGCATTTATTGCCCATGAAAGCCTCTTTGAACCCCAGGCCGGGGCCAGTGTCTGCATAAAATTCTGTCTGGAGCCATGAGGCTGAGAGCCCCTGAGGGTTTTTTTTTTTTTTTAATATTGAGGTAAAATTCATATAACAGAAAATTTATCATTTTAACATGAAGAATTTGGTGACATTTGGTACATTCACAGTGTTACAGAACCACAGCTCTTCTGAACTGATTACCCCTTTAAGCTGGCTGTATCCAGAGGAAGGCAGGGCTCATTGTCTTCTGTCACCCTTCTTGTCACTGTTCCATACCTCTTCACATCCCCACTTTGTTTCTCCTTCCTCATTTTTTCAATCGTACTCTCTCTCTTCATTCTCCTGCTCTTTGGGGGCAACGGGATATGTATCTCTAATATACATGTACTTTTAGGAAGAGCGAGGATATCGACCCACTGGAAAGATCCCAGATCTAAAAGATGGCACTGTAAGAGTGCACAATGGGACTGGTGAAGCCACTTCTTGCCAGGACAGGCTTGGCACACCTGAAAGCAGGCACAGCACAATGTCAGCTGCCCATTGACCTTAGTCTTCTGGTGGCCCCGGGGGCAACAGACAACCTGAAAAGACTTATTATCAATTATGACATCTGAGAATCACAGTCCTGTTTGTTATCATGTCTTCTGTCTTTGGCCTCCCCGTTATTATGAGTAAATTTGCTTCATATTAAAGCATCTATTGCAAAATAACCTTCGTAGGCTCCATAGCCTCACAGAATCTGCTTTATATTTCTACCTATGGGCAAGAGCTACATCTTAAATATATTAATCAATAAGAATAATACTGTATATGTGCTGAATTATTCCTGCACGCCAAACACAATGCTAAATGTGTTTCATGAGTTATCTCATAAATGAATTCTTACAATGACTCTAGGGGCCAGGCATTGTTAATATCTACTTTTAATAGATCAGGAAACTAAGGTACAGAGACAGTGGCTGATTTGTCCAAGAGCGTGACAAAACCCATGCTTTACACTGCTGAGTAATATTGTGGCCCCATAATCCCACCACGGATAATTAACAGAAAAAAAAATGTTCAGCAACCACAGACAGTAGCTTCCTTAATCCACTGCTGGACTTCAGTCTTGGTTCATGAACTTCCTAGTTAAAATTTAGGCTAGTCACTTAACCCATCTGAAACTGTTACTTTGTCTATATAATTGTAGCAACTGTCCTGCCTTACCTCTCTCAGATTTATGAGTATAAAATATAAAAACATGCAGGGAATGTTTTTGCAAAATGTGAAGTGCTAGGCCAATGTCAGGAACTGACATCATGAATAATGGCTTCTTGGGATTGTGTAAGAACCACCCAGTTGCATGCTGGGGAATTAGAGCTCCTTAGGGGCTCTGTGATAACCCTGGGAAGCTGCAAGTTCTTCTAGCCAAATCAAATCCTTGGCAAGCCACACCCATTTCTACGCTTCATGGCTGTGTGAACTCTTAAGTGCTAGCTGATATGGTTTGGATCTGTATTCCCTCCAAATCTCATGTTGAAATGTAATTCTCAGTGTTGGAGGTGGGGTCTGATGGGAGGTGATTGGATCATTGGGGCAGATTCCTCATGAATGGCTAAGTGCCATCCCCTTGGTGATGACTGAGTTCTCATTCCAAGTTCACATAAGATCTGGTTGTTTAAAAGTGTGTAGCACCTTTCCCCGACTCTCTTGCTCTCTCTCTCACCATGTGATATGCTGGATCCCCCTTCACCTTCTGCCATGACTGTAAGTTTCCTGAGGCCCTCACCAGAATCCAAGCAGATGTTGGTGCCATGCTTGTACAGCCTGCAGAACTGTGAGCCAATTAAAACTCTTTTCTTTATAAATTACCAAGCCTTAGATATTTCCTTACAGCAATGCAAAAATGGTCTAGTGCACTAGCCAACTTCTCCGAACTCCTAATCTGTGTCTTTAAAGTGTACTTGAAACAGCACTGGAAAAATCCTCCACTTTTAGGATATATGGGGGCTGAATAAACCCAGGGAAAGCCTTATGAGATATCTTCTGCCTGTTCTAGTTTTGAAAAATCACAGCCTACCTATCACAGAGGTTGCGATGCAGATTAACTTGAGGTGATACATTTGAAAGTGCTTTGCACAGTGCTTGCCTTATAGTGGGTGCTCAAAAGATGGCGGCTCTTTTCTAATTCAGATTGTTATTCTTGGGGCTTGGGGTGGTTAGGTAGGATGCCAAAGAGGAGAGAGGCTGCAGCAAGGGGAAGGCAGTTTGGGCAGTTGGGACTCCTAGACCACAGGGCTTGCCAGTTTCCTGATTCCTCAAAATGAAGGCATGATTTTGAAACACAGCTGCCTCTTACTCACACAAAAGCAGTTTATGCACAAGGCTGTGTCTGACTTCCCATGTGCGTTGTGTTTCCCAGAAATGTTGGGAACATGAAGCCTAGTGGAGTGTCTTCCTGTTCCACCACACTTCATCTTCCTGGCATGCAAGTGGTTTAGCAGCAAAGCAAGCAGACAAAAAGTATCTGAGCAAGAAATAACTTTTATTGTCTCTCAATGTAGACATGCAGAACAGTGGACCAGAAAGGCTAGGAAGCAGTGGAGGGTAGCAGTCTTTTAAATACCATATATCATTCTTTTAAAGAATTACTAAGTGTTTCAGAAATTGTAAATTTTCCACGTATTCATTGCCCTCAGTGAAACAATGCACAGGAATGTTCTCTGTTCTTCCCCTTCTGCAGTGTAAGCAGTATTAACAGCCTGGGTTTGAATCCTCCCACAATCTTCTTTGTGCACATGCAACCTTCTTTGTATTCAGGCATGTAAGACATCTATAGGGGATTTTGCTGTTTGTCCTAGAATGGGATTGTGAGATATATGTTTCTCTACAGCTTGGCTTTTGCACTTAACAGTGCATCACAGACCTCCTAGCGCATCAGTAGTTATAGATCTGGTTCATTCTTTCAAACCACTACATGATAGTTCATAACATGAATAATATGAATATGTCAGGATTTATTAAACTGTACATCCATTGATAAGCACTTGGGCTGTTTACAACATTGTAGTCATTCTCAGAGACTTTTTGTCTGCCTGCTTTGCTGCTAAACCACTTGCATGTCAGGGAGGTGAAGTGTGGTGGAACAGGAAGAACCTTAACTAATTATAATATGGTAAACATATTTACCAGTGTCGGTAAATATGGTGGGAAAGATTGCTGGGTCAAAGGGTTTTAATTTACCTATGGAAAAACTGCATGGCTAATATTCATAAATTGCATTCTGATTCCCTCATCCTACTGAGGGATGAGAGAGACCCTCTCATATTGCTTTGTATTGTTTTATACTCAGAAAGGGAAAGAGAAATGAGGCTAAAGGCAGGTAGCCCGGTACCTAGGAACCAGACCCGAAACCAAGGAACCAGACCCGAAACCAGGCCTGGGTCTGCCTGACCTAAGCCTGGTAGTTAAAATTCGACCCCTAACCTAGTAACTGTTGTTATCTATAGATTGTGAAACCTCCCGTTCTGTTTCACTCTGACCACCGGTGCTCGCAGCCCCTGTCACGTACCCCCTGGCTTGCTCAGTCGGTACGTGATCACCCCCTGGCTTGTTCAGTCGATCACGACCCTCTCACATGGACCCCCTTAGAGTTGTGAGCCCTTAAAGGGGACAGAAGTTGAGTGGCTGACGAGCTTGGATTTTAAGATGCTAGCCTGCCGATGCTCCCAGCTGATTAAAGCCACTCCCTTCACTATCTCGGTGTCTGAGGGGTTTTGTCCATGGTTCATCCTGCTATACTATTATCAAAAAGTTTATTGTTGATCAGTTAAACAGATTTAATTTGCCTTCCCAATAATCAACGTATGACCTCATAGTAAAGGACTGTTGTAAAGAGTGGGCATCCAAGGATATGATCTTCTCTTCATTGGGATCCCAGAAATGGTGGGTTGTAATTTATCTAACGGGACTAAATTCTCCTGATGCCTTCTTTCACTGATGCAATCCAATTATTCTCCTGCCTTTTCTAGCCACGATCACCTTAGACTCAACCTTGAAAAACAAAAAGAAAACAAATTTTGTTGGCAGTAGACATGTTCTGGTTCTCCCTCAGATAAAGTTTCCTTTGCAAGACAATAAAAAAGGAATTGGAAAGGCTGGAAAAGTAAGGTGAGCACAAGTTAACAGAAGATGAGGAACATCAATCTGCTTTACTAAAGGAATTACTTTTGCAAGAGTATTGCTGAATAGTGCTTTTAAGTACCAAGGACATGTTGGGTACATGGGGGTTCACTGTAAAATTATTTCACATTTGTTTTACAAACTTTTAAGATGTTTTTTTAATTCGCATTTTTTTTTGAGACAGGGTCTTTCACTCTGTCACCCAGGCTGGAGTGTGGTGGTACAATCATGGCTCACTGCAGCCTTGACCTTCCTGGATCAAGCAATTTTTCCCACTTCAGCTTACTGAGTAGCTGAGATCACAGGCATGTGCCACAGCACCCGGCTAATTTTTAAATTTTTTATAAAGATGGGGTCTCTCTATGTTTGGGCCGAAGCAAGCCTCCCACCTCAACTTCCCAAAACGCTGGGATTACAGGCATGAGCCACTGTGCCCGGCCCTGTTAAGATGTTTATATGTGGTTTGATTTATAAAAATTCTGCTCACATGCCACTTTCCAGGCATAAAATATCTGTATCAAGATACTTTGCTGTGTGTGATACTTCATGCTTTTTAAAGCAATTTAATTTCACAATCCAGTTCCACCCTCACAGCATCCTAGCATGACAGGAATCACTCTTCTCATTTGACAACAGAGATAATTAGGCCTGGAGAGGTAAATGACTTGTCAAAAGTCACATACATAATTAGCAGCAGAGCTAAGCCTTAACTTAGGGATTCCCCATCCAGCATTTGTCTCACTTGGGGAAGATGGGTAGAACATGAGACCCTAATTCCATTTCTCATTAGGTCTCTGCTTGAGTCTTATTTGGCCTATCTCAATTTCTGTTTTACTTCAGGCATGTAGATCCATGCTTCTTTCCATGGCTAATATAACACTGATTGAGAACCAGTAATGCACTAGGTGCTCTAGGACCATTGAATTAAATCTGGTTGCTGCCCTGTATCTCCCACTCTGAATTTGTTGGAGTCCAATCTAAAATACTTATTGCTCTGCACAGATAGTACAGGCTTATAAGAACATTTCTCCCATCTCAGTTTGTATCTCACCATTTTTCTTTAGGACCCCCAACGGAATTTCTTCTTGTCAGGCAGGAATATCCCACAACTGGTCTCTGAGTAGTTTTAAAAAACATCCCTTTATTTTGCCTGACTCACTCTTGAAGATGAATGCATCAGTTTGTTTTCTCTTCCAGAATAACATATAGAGGCCAGCTTTCTCTTCTGAGGAGTCAGAAGTTCAGTTTGCCCAACATGGAATGACTTGAGGTACACTTGAATGGTCTCTGTGACCCTAAATATCATCCTTATCAGCAGAAATGTCCTCTTTGAAGATGTGATTCCTTGACTACTTCCTGCCTCTTCACGTTGTGTCAGTTACATGATCCATTAACCAGGCTGTATGTATATCCTTTGAAATGTTTCAAACATCTTTCCTTTTCCTAACCACTCCCACTTGCCACTGGCTTTGTCATCTTAAACAGCGAAGTCCCAGCAGATCTCCCTACTTAGCATCTTTTTCTCTAGTCTACCCTATAGTCTATTGGCAAAATTGTTTTTCTAAAACAAAACTCTGATTATGTTATTCCCCTGGTCAAAAACCATAGTTGGCTTTCCACTGCCTGTTGCAGTGGTGTTCAAAGTCTGTTTGTTCATTTGTCTGTTTGTTCTTTGGTTTCCAATCAGCAGGAGCACCTTTTTTTCCAAGTAAAAAAAATTAGGTAGTTAAGATCCCAAAATGTAAAGCAGATAAAAGTAGACATGTCTTAAAAAATTTGTAGACACACTGTAGTTGAAGTGAGAAGTTGGGGTGAGAAAGTAGGGAAGCACTGGGCCCCTTTCTCCTGGCAGGACCCTTGGTCCTCAGGAAATATAGTGTGAAGACCACTGACCTGCTCATAAGTTTAAAATGCCTTCGCTTGCGATTCAAGACTGCACTAATCTGGCCCTAAACTGACTCTCCTATGAGACTTCCAATTGTCCTTAAAGGAACCCTTTGCTTCAGCCCTTAGGTCTGCTCTCTGTCTTCCCCACACAACTGGGACATTCTTTACCTTTGCACTGCTAAGCCCCCAAGCCTGAAATGTCCACTACTGTTCTCGCTTCCTGTCTGAATTGTACTCACCCTTTGAAAACCAGCTCTAGTTCTACTTACTTTAAGAAATCTTTGCTGGCTTCCTTGTTCTGCAGGGACTCACTTACTGGAGCTGTAATGACTTTATCTTCCAAAAGAACAAAACAAAAGAGAAACAGTCCAGGAAATAAATTCCTATCAACTCTGTTTTTATGTGCTCCTTCTGGCTAGAGAAGCTTATGGTGTAATCATTAGATATGGGAGCAGATTCTCTGGGTTTGTAATGTGGCTCTGATACTTACTAGCTGTGTAACTCTGGGGAAGTTACCACTGTCTCAAGTCCCTCTTCTGTAAAATGGGGACAATAATAGTAGTCATTTCATAGGGTTATGCAAGGATTAAGTTATATCAAGCTCCTAGCCCAGGGTTTGGCACTAGTAAGTGGTATAACTTACTAGTTATACCACTAACTAGTAAGTAGTATAACTTGCTAGTTTTACAACTCATATCTGGGTTGATGTGAAGATTTGAGCTAAGGCAGATATGAGTTGATGTGAAGGTTTGAGCTAAGGCAGAGTCAGGGGATGTCCACTGAGGGCAGAATTGTTGGAGGATCCAGAGGTAGAAAATAGTGCACAGAGTAAAATAAAGAAACCACCAGGTGTGAAGGAGGTACCCTAAGAGGTGGTTCCCATAAAGCCCCTATCAGCAGTGCTCAATTCTTACAAGTGTATACTTAACAATTGTGAGCTATTGTTAGTAAGTTTGAAATTGGGACTGTCCCCAAGATAAATAGTCGCCATCCTTATCTATGCTGTTTTAATATCCTTAGTGTTTTTTTTTTATTGTGGTAAAAAAACACATGACATAAAATTTACCATTTTAACCATTTTAAGTGTAAAGTTTGGTAGCATTAACCACACACATTGCATTGCACACTGTTGTGCAACAGATCTCTGGAACTTTTTCATTTTGCAAAACTGAAACTCTATACCTATTGAATAACAACTCCCTTTTTTCTGCTCCCCCCAGTCCCTGGCAAAACCATTTGACTTTCCATTTCTAAGAGATTGACTATTTTAGATACTTCATATAAATAGAATCATGCAGTATTTGTCTTTTTGTGACTGGCTTCTTTAATTTGCCATAATGTCCTCCAGGTTCATCCATGTTGTAGCATCTGACAGAATTTCTTCCCTTTCTGTGACTGAATAATATTCCATTGTATGGATATATCATACTTTTGGTTATCAATCCATCTGTTGATGGACACTTCCACCTTTTGACTATTGTGAATATGCTGCTATAAACATTGGTGTACAAGTATCTCTTTGAGATACTGTTTTTGATTCTTTTGGATATATACCCAGATGTAAGATTGCTGTATCACATTGTAGTTATTATTTTGTTTGTTTGATGAATCTCCATCCAGTTTCTCATAGTGGCTGCACCATTTTACATCCGTACCAGCAATGCATAAGGGTTCCAATTTCTCCCATCCTTACAAACCCTTGTTATTTTCTGTTTTCTTGTTGATAATGGCCATCCTATTGGGTGTAAGGTGATATCTCATTGTGGTTATGATGTGTATTTCCCTAATGATTATTGATGTAAAGCATCTTCTTTGTGCTTATTAGTCATTTTTATATCATCTTTGGAGAAATACCCATTCAAATCCTTCCACCATTTTAAAATCAGGTTATTTGTTGTTGTTGTTGCTGTTGAGTTGTAGAAGTTCTTTATATATTCTGGATATTAATCCCTTAACAGATATGTGGTTTGTAAATATATTCTCTCATTCAATGGGTTGCTCTTTCACTCTTGATTGTTTCCTTTGCCACACAGAAGTTTTTAAGTTCGATGTGGTCACACTTGTCTATTTTTGCTTTTTAGTGTTGTTTTAATGTGTCTATATCCTGTCTTCTCAGTGAGACTCAAAGCTTTCCGAAGGTAAGGACAGTGTATGATTCCTCTTGTGTTTTCTGTTGTGCCATGCCCTGTGCCAGGCACATAGTAGGTGCTCACAAATATATACAGACCAATTAATTGAATCTCCATATGCACATTAACCTATTATCAGTCATGAGTGCCTTAGCAAAAACTTTTTTTTGTTAACTGGAAGCTTAGAGGATAGCATCTATGATTGGGCCAAAGGAGAGACATAGGTTGGAGGAGTGAATAGAAAGCATGGGGCCTTCTCAGGAAGAGGGGACTCTATGGCAGCAGGTGGGGACATTGTGCCTGACATAGGGAAAGCTACCCGTAAATGTTAGCTGGTATCATTATTTGTGCACTAGCTGCCTGAGACAGGGAGAGGCAGTGCTGGGATAGCGGAATGGAAATATGAGAAATTCAAAAGAGAAACTTTTCAACAGCTTGCCTCCTTAAAACTGTGTGTGTGTGTGTGTGTGTGTGTACATATATATGTGCACACGTGCTCAAGTGCCAAGATCCAAATTTGTTTTGTGACCAGGAAGATAATTAACTGTTTGCATTATTTCCAAGAGTAATCATTAATGCAGGTAGTGAGGAGGACCACAAATGTGATTACTATTCAGTGAACTATTTTTGGGTAATGTCCATGCATTACTTATCTCACATATACAGCATCAGTGCTAAGGAAGGAAGGAAGGAAAGAAGGGAGGGAGGAAAGGAGGGGAGAAGAAGAGAGAAAAGGAGAGGAGAGGAGGCAAAAGAAGAAAGGAATAATTATGAGATGATTAAAGCATCTGCCCTAGGACTCTTGGAGATTGATTGGATTTTCTGACCTGTTACTTTATTTTAAAATTGGTGTTGCCCTTGGGGCTCTCAATGCTAAATAGAGAAAACTCAACAAAGATAGTAGTCCCTGCTTTGGGCTGGAAAACATCACAAGGGAAATTAGAAAATACCTTGAGATGAATGAGAATGAAAATGCAACATACCAAAATTTATGGAACTCAGTGAAAGCAGTGCTAAAAGTGATATTGATGGCTATAAATGATTACATTGAGAAAGAAGTTCTTAAATCAACAACCTAACTTCATCCCTTAAGGAATAAAAAATAACAAGCTAAATCCAAAGTTAGCAGAGGAAAGAGAACAATAAAGATTGGAACAGAGATAAATAAAAATAGAAAATAGAAAATAAAATAAATAAAATAGAATAAAATAGAGAGTATCAACGAACTGAAGAGATGTCTCTTTGAAAAGATCAACAAAATTGACATTTTAGCTAAATCGACTAAGCCAAAAAGAGAAGCCTCAAGTAACTAAAATCAGAAATGAAAGCACAGACATTATTAAAAATGTTAAAGGAATAAAAAGATTATAAGGGAGTACAATGAACAATTGCATGTTAACAAATGTAGTAACTTAGATAAAATGGACAAATTTGTAGAAACATACAACCTACCAATATTGAATCATGAAGAAATAGACAACCCAATACACCTATAACTAGTAAAGTGATGAAATCAGTAATCAAAATAGTTCAAAGGAAGAGAAGCCAAGACCCAATTGGTTCACCTCTAATTTCTACAAAACCTTTAAGAGTAATTAACATCAATTTGTTTAAAACTCTTAAAAAATTAAAGAAAAGAGAATATTTCCTAACACTCTATGAAGCCAGCATTACCGTGATATCAAAGCTAGAAAGAGACACTACAAGAGAAGAAAACTACAGACCAATATACCTTATGAATATTGATGCAAATATCCTCAACAAAATACTAGCAAATAGAATTCAATAGCATATTAAAAGGATTATATGCCTTGAGTAAGTGGGATTTATTCCTCAAATGCATTGATGGGTCAACATTTAAAAAATCAATCAATATAATACACTACATTAACAGCATGAAGAGGAAAGCCACATGACCATCTCAAGTTACATAGAAAGAGCATTTTACAAAATTCAACACCCTTTTGTGATTTTTAAAAAGAACTCAATAAACGAAAAATAGAAGAAAACTACCTCAACATAATAAGGCCATATATGAAAAACCTACAGCTAGCATCCTGCTCAATGGTAAAAGACTAAAAGCTTTTACTCAATGATCAAAACAAGACAAGGATGTCAGGTTTTTGGCACCTCTATTGAACATAGTATTAGAAGGCCTAGACAGACAGCAATTAGGCAAGAAAAATAAATAAAAAGAATCTAAATTGAAAAAGAAAAAGTAACATTATCTTTCTTTACAGACAATATGATCTTCTATGTGGAAAATGCTGAAGATTTTATTTTAAAAACTATTAGAGCTAATAAATCAATTTGGGAAATTGGCAGGATATAAAATCAACACACAATAATCAGTTGTAGTTCTATACACTGACAACAAACAATCTGAAAAGGAAATGAAGAAAATGATTTCATTTAAAATAGTATCAAAAAGAATAAAATACTTAGGAATAAACTTAACCAAGGAGACAAAGAAATGTGTACTGAAAAAGATAAAACATTGCTGAAAGAGATTAAAGACACCAATAAATGGAAATACATCTCATGCTCTTAGATTGAAAGGCTTAACATATTTATGATGTCACTACCCAAAGTGATCTACAGATTCAGTGCAATCCTTATTAAAACCCCAGTGACTTTTGTTGCAGAAATAGAAAAATCCATCTTAAAATTTATATGGAATCTCAAGGGACCCCAGATGAGCAAAACAAGCATGAAAAAGAACAAAGTTGGAGAACTCACACTTCTTGATTTCAAAACATACTACAAAGCTTACAGTAATCAAACTATTGTGGCACTGTCATAACGACAGACACATATGCCAATGGAGTAGAAGAGAGCCCAGAAATAAACCCTCATTAGATGGTCAAATGATTTTTGACAAGGATACTAAGTTCATTCAATAGGGAAAGAGCAATCTTTCCAACAAATGATGGCTGGGAAAACTGGATATCCACATGCAAAAGAATAATATGAGACCTGTACCTTACACCATACACATAAATTAACTTAAAATAGATAAAAGATCTAACCATAACAACTAAAACTCTTAGAAGAAAACACAGGGGAAAAGCTTCGTGACAATGGATTTGGCAATGATTTATTGTATATGACACCAAAAACATAGGCAACAAAAAAATGGATAAGTTGAATGTCATTAAAATTAAAAAGCTTTATGCATCAAAGGACAATATCAGAGTAAAAAGGCAACCCACAGAATGAGAGAAAGTATTTGCAAATCCTATATCTGGTAAGGGATTGATATCCAGAATTGTAAAGAAGAACTATTATAACTCAGCAACAACCACAAAATTCAATTATAAAAGTGTGCAAAGGCTAGGCACAGTGGTTCTCACCTGTAATCCCAGCACTTTGTGGGGCCAAAGCAGGCAGACGGCTTGAGCCCAGGAGGAGTTTGAGACCAACCTGGGCAACATGGCAAAACACCGTCTAAAAAACAAAAAACCACACACACAAAAATTAGTCAAGCATGTCTCCTGTAGTCCCAGCTACTCAGGAAGCTGAGGCGGCAGAATTGATTGAGCCTGGGAGGTTGAGGCTGCAGTGACCTGTGGTTGTGCCACTGCACTCCAGCCTGGGTAAGAGAGTGATACCCTGTCTCAAAAAAAAAAAAAAAAAAAAAAAAAAAAAAAAAAGAGAGAGAGAGAGAGAGAGAAAAGAAAAGAAAAGAAAAAGGGGGGGGCAAATTATTTGAATATACATTTCTCCAAAGAAGATACACAAATGGCCTATATACACATGAAAAGGTGCTTGACATCACTAGTCATTGGAGAAAGGCAAATCAAAACAACAAATGAGATACCACCTTACACCACCAGTAGGATGGCCATTTTACAAACACAAACGCACACACACACACACACAAATACACAAAAAATAACAAGTGTTAGCCAGGATGTGGAGAAATGGAAACTCCTGTGCAATGCTGGTGGGAATGTAAAATGGTACAGCTGCTATGGAAAATGGTATGATAATTTCTTTAAAAATTAAAAATAGAATTACCATATGATCTGGTAGTTCTACGTCTGGGTATATACCCAAAGAAATTGAAAGCAGGGATGTCAGTAGATATTTACACATCCATGTTCATTGCAGCTTTATTCACAATAGCTAAAACTTAGAAGCATCCTAAGTGTGCACCAACAGATGAATAAAGAAAATGTTGTATATGTTACCCATCCTTAAAAAGAATGGAAATTCTGACATATTCTACTGCAATGGATGAACTTCAAAGACATTATGCTACGTGTAATAAGCCAGACACCAAAGGACAAATATTGTATGATTCCACTTATATAAAGTACTTAGAGTACTCCAATCCATACAATCAGAAAGTGGAATGGTGGTTTCCAGGAGCTGAGAGGAGGGGAGATTGGGGAATTGTTGGTTTATGGGTATAGAGTTTCAGCTGGGGAAGATGAAAAATTTCTGGAGATAGTGATGATGATTGCACAACAATGTGAATGTAGACCTGTGGGAGGATTAAGATGGCAGACAGGAAACAGGACTAACTTGCAGCTCCTACTCGGACAGAGAGAGCAGTGTATAGAGACTCTCATCATGGACTTTTGCTCCAAGAACTACCACAGGTACATAATGGTGAAGCCGAGAGAATCCACAGACCCTTTGAAGGAACTGGATCACCACTGCAGGTTCCCTGAGATGTCAAAAACCTGTGTCTGTTTGCTTTCTCAGCCAGTGGGGAGGCTTGTGGTCTGGGATAAGTTCTCAGCCCTGATCACTGGCTGCTTAGAAATAGACTTGGTGTTGTTGTAGAGTCATGGTGGAAGTGAGACTGGCCTTTAGGACTGGGGGCTCTGTGGGAAAGGGGTGAGGCCTGTGACTGCCAGCTTTCCACCACTTCCCTGGTGACCTGTGTGACTTATCAGAGGCAGTCATAATCCCCCTGAGTATATAACGCCACTGGACTGGGAACCACACCCCCATCCCCCACAGTAGCCACAGCAAACACTGCATAAGGAGAGGCGGAGCTCAGACATGCCTATCCCTATCCCCAACTAGTGGTCTTTCTCTACCCGCCCAGGTAAGACAAAGGTCATAATCTCTTGGGAGCTCTATTGCCCTTCCCACCTCCTGAGAAACCTGAATACTTAATCAGGTGTCCCTAGGGCAAGTTTGCATCCTCTTTATAGGGCCACAGTTGATGCACTCCTGAAAGGGTCACCTCCTGGCTGGAGGCCAACCAACACAAAACCAGCCCTCTAAACAAAAACACAACCAAAGACCCTCACAGAGTCCATTTCACTTCCCTGCTACCTCCACTAGAGCAGCTGCTGGTATGCAGGACTGCAAGACCTGAAGACAGATTACATCACAGGACTCTTTGCAGAAACTCCCCAGGACCAGCCTGGAGCCCAATAGCTCCACTGGGTAGCTAGACCCAGAAGAGCAAAAAACAAATCACTACAGCTTAGCTCTCAGGAAGTCTCTTTCCTAGAGGAAAGGGGAAAATAACACATTAAGGGAGCACCCATGAGACAAAACAATCTGAACAGCAGCCATTGAAACCTAGATATTCCTTCTGACATGAGAAGGAACCAGAAAAACAATTCTGGTAATATGACAAAATAAGGTTCTTTAACACCCCCCAAAGATCATATCAGCTCACCAGCAATGGATCCAAACAAAGATGAAATCTCTGCAGTGCCAGAAAAAGAATTCAGAAGGTCAATTACCAAGCTAATCAAGGAGGCACTAGAGAAAGATAAAGTCCAACTTAAGGAAATCAAAAATATGATACAGGATATGAAGGGAAAATTCTTCAGTGAAGTAGATAACATGAATTTAAAAAATAACCTCAGGAAATCAAGGACACGCTTAGAGAAGTGCAAAATGCACTGGAAAGTCTCAGTAATAGAATCAAACAAGCAGGAGAGAGAACTTCAGATCTTGAAGACAAAGCTTTCAAACTAAACCAATCCATCAAAGACAAAGAAAAAAGAATTTTTTAAAATGAACAAAGCCTCCAAGAAGTTTGAGACTATGTTAAACATCCAAACTTAAGAATAATTGGTGCTCCCGAGGAAGAAGAGAAATCTATAAGTTTGGAAAACATATTTGAGGGAATAATTGAGGAAAATTTCCCCAGTCTTGCTAGAGATCTAGACATCCAAATACAAGAGGCTCAAACACCTGGGAAATTCATCACAAAAAGATCTCCACCTAAGCACACAGCCATCAGGTTATCTAAAGTCAAGACAAAGAAAAGAATCATAAGAGCTGCGAGGCAAAAGCATCAGGTAACTTATAAAGGGAAATCTATCAGATTCACAGCAGATTTCTCAGCAGAAACCCTACGAGCTATAAGGGTTTGGGGACATATTTTTAGCCTCCTTCAACAAAACAATTATTAGCCAAGAATTTTGTATCCAGAGCAACTAAACTTCATAAATGAAGGAAAGATACAGTCTTTTCCAGACAAACAAATACTAAGAGAATTCACCACTACCAAGCCAGCACTAAAAGAAGTGCTGAAAGGATCTCTAAATCTTTAAACAAATCCTCAAAATACAACAGAATAGAACCTCCTTAAAGCATAAATCTCACAGGACCTATGTAACAATGATACAATGAAAAAAAAACAAAAACAAGTTGTTCAGGCAACAAGTAACACAATGAATAGAGTAGTATCACACATCTCAATACTAACATTGAATATAAATGAACTGAATCCTCCACCTGAAAGATACAGAATGGCAGAATATATAAGAATTCAACAACCAAGTTTCTGCTGTCTTCAGGAGACTAACCTAACACATAAGGACTCACATAAACTTAAGGTAAAGGGGTAGAAAAAGATATTCCATGCAAATGGACACCAGAAGCGAGCAGGAGTAGCTATTCTGTTTTTTTAAAAAATATTTTAAGTTCTGGGGTACATGTGCACAACATGCAGTTTTGTTACATAGGTATACATGTGCCATGTTGGTTTACTGCACCCATCAACTCATTTACATTAGGTATTTCTCCTAATGCTATGCCTCCCCCAGACCCCCATCCCCCAACAGACCCCGGTGTGTGATATTCCCCTCCCTGTGTCCATGTGTTCTCATTGTTCAACTCCCACTTATGAGTGAGAACACACGGTGTTTGGTTTTTCTCTTCTTGTGTTACTTTGTTGAGAATGATGGCTTCCAGTTTCATCCATGTCCCTGCAAAGGACATGAAGTCATCCTTTTTTATGGCTGCATAGTATTCCATGGTATATATGTGCCACATTTTCTTTATCCAGTCTATCATTGATGGGCATATGAATTGGTTCCAAGACTTTGCTATTGTGAACACTGCTGCAATAAACATACCTGTGCATGTGTCTTTATAGTAGAATGATTTATACTCCTTTGGGTATATAGCCAGTAATGGGATTGCTGGGCCAAATGGTATTTCTAGTTATAGATCCTTGAGGAATCGCCACACTGTCTTCCACAATGGATGAACTAATTTACACTCCCTCCAACAGTGTTCCTTTTTCTCCACATCCTCTCCAGCATCTGTTGTTTCCTGACATTTTAATGATCGCCATTCTAACTGGTGCGAGATAGTATCTTATTGTGGTTTTGATCTGCATTTCTCTAATGACCAGTGATGATGAGCATTTTTTCATAAGTTTGTTAGCTGCATAAATGTCTTCTTTTGAGAAGTGTCTTTTCATATCCTTCACCCATTTTTTTGATGGGGTTATTTGTTTTCTTTTGTAAATTTGTTTAAGTTATTTGTAGATTCTGGATATTAGCCCTTTTTCAGATGGATAGATTATAAAAATTTTCTCCCAATCTGTAGGTTGCCTATTCAATCTGATGATAGTTTATTTGCTGTGCAGAAGCTCTTTAGTTTAATTAGATCCCATTTGTCTATTCTGGCTTTTGTTGCCATTGCTTTTTGTGTTTTAGTCATGAAGTCTTTGCCCATGCCTGTGCCCTAAATGGTATTGCCTAGGTTTTCTTCTAGGGTTTTTATGGTGTTAGGTCTTACATTTAAGTCTTTAATCCATCTTGAGTTAATTTTTGTATAACATGTAAGGAAGGGATCCAGTTTCAGCTTTCTGCATATGGCCAGCCAGTTTTCCCAGCACCATTTATTAAATAGGAAATCATTTCCCCATTTCTTGTTTTTGTCAGGTTCATCAAAGATCAGATGGTTGTAGATGTGTGGTGTTATTTCTGAGGCCTCTGCTCTGTTCCATTTGTCTATATGTCTGTGTTGGTACAGGACCATGCTGTTTTGGTTACTATAGCCTTGTAGTATAGTTTGAAGTCAGGTAGAGTGATGCCTCCAGCTTTGTTCTTTTTGCTTAGGATTGTCTTGGCTATGTGGGCTCTTTTTTGGTTCCATATGAAATTTAAAGTAGTTCTTTCCAATTCTGTGAGGAAAGTCAGTGGTGGCTTGATGGGGATAGCATTGAATCTATAAATTACTTTGGGTAGTATGGCCATTTTCCTGATTCTTATGTCAGACAAAACAAACTTTAAAGTAACAGCAGTTAAAAAAGACAAAGAGGGACATCATATAATAATAAAAGGACTAGTCCAACAGAAAAATATCACAATTCTAGATATATATGTACCTAAAACTGGAGCTCCCAAAATTATAAAACAACTACTAGACTTAAGAAATGAGATGGACAGCAGGACAATAATTGTGGGGGACTTTAATACTCCACTGACGGCACTAGATAGGTCATCAAAACAGAAAGTCAACAAAGAAACAATGAACGTAAACTATACCCTACAACAAATGGGCTTAACAGATATTTACAGAACATTCTACCCAACAACTTCAGAATATACACTCTATTCATTAGCACATGGAACGTTCTGCAAGACAGACCATATGATAGGCTAAAAAACATGTATCAGTAAATTTAAGAAAACTAAAATTATATCAAGTACTCTCTCAAACCATAGTGGAATAAAGTTGGAAATTAACTCCAAAAGGAACCCTCAAAACCATGCAAATACATGGAAATTAAATAACATAGTCCTGAATGATCCTTGGGTCGATGATGAAATTCAGATGGAAATTAAAATAATTATTTGAACTGAACAATAATAATGACACAACCTATGAAAACCTCTGGGATACACCAAAAAGCAGTGCTAAGAAGAAATTTCATAACATTAAGTGCCTACATCAAAAAGTCTGAAAGAGCACAAATCTAAGATCACACCTCACAGAACTGGAGAAACAAGAACAACCCAAACCCAAACCCAGCAGAAGCAAAGAAATAACGAAGATTAGAGCAGAACTAAATGAAATTGAAACAAAAAAATACAAAAGATAAATGAAACAAAAAGCTGGTTCTTTAAAAAGATAAATAAAATTGGTAACCATTAGCAAGATTAACCAAGAAAAGAAGAGAGAAGATCCAAATAAACTCAATTAGAAACAAAATAGAAGATATTACAACCAATGCCACAGAAATAAAAAAGATCATTCGAGGCTACTATGAGCACCTTTAGGTGCATAAACTAGAAAACCTAGAGGAAATGGATAAATTCCTGGAAATATCCAACCCTCCTAGATTAAACCAGGAAGATACAAAATCTCCAAACAGACCGATAGGAAGCAGCGAGATTCAAATGGTAATTTAAAAATCGCCAAACCAAAAAGTCCAGGACCCAAAGGATTCACGGCTGAATTCTATCAGACATTCAAAGAAGAATTGGTACCAATCCTATTGATACTATTCCACAAGATAGAAAAAGAGGGAATCATCCCTAAATCATTCTATAAAGCCAGCCTAATACCTTAATACCAAAACCAGGAAAGGACATAACAAAAAAAGAAAACTACAGACCAATATCCCCAAAGTAGGACATAGTTGCAAAAGTCCTCAACAAAATACTAGCAAACCAAATCCAACAGCATATCAAAAAGATAATCCACCATAATCAAGTGAGTTTCATATGAGGGATGCACAGATAGTTTAATATATGTAACTCAATAAATGTGATACACCACATAAACAGAATTTAAAACAAAAAATCACATGATCATCTCAATAGACACAGAAAAAGCATTTGACAAAATCCAGCATTCCTTTATGATTAAAACCCTCAGCAAATTGGCATAGAAGGGACATACCTTAAGGTAATAAAAGCCATTTACAACAAACACATAGCCAATATTATACAGAATGGGGAAAAGTTGAAACATTCCCCCTGAGAACTGGAACAAGATAAAGCTGCCCACTTTCACCACTTCTATTCAACACAGTACTGGAAGTCCTAGCCAGAGCAATCAGACAAGAGAAAGAAATAAAGGGCATCCAAATCGGTAAAGAGGAAGTCAGGCTGTCCCTATTTGCTGATGATATGATCATATACCTAGAAAACTCTGAAGACTCTTCCAAAAAGCTCTTAGAACTGGGAAATGAGTTCAGCAAAGCTTTAGGATACAAAATTAGTGTACACAAATCAGTATCTCTGCTATACGCCAACAGTGACCAAGCTGAAATCAAATAAAGAACTCAACCCGCTTCCCAATAGCTGTAAAAATAAATAAAATATTTAGGAATATACCTAACCAAGGAAGTGAAAGACCTCTACAAGGAAAACTACAAAACACTGCTGAAAGAAATCATGGGCAACACAAACAAATGGAAACACTTCTCATGCTCATGGATAGGTAGAGTCAATATTGTGAAAATGACCATACTGCCAAAAGCAGTCTACAAATTCAATGCAATTACCATCAAAATACCACCATCGTTCTTCACAGAACTAGAAAAAAAAAATCCTAAAATTAATATGGAAGCAAAAAAGAGCCCACATAGCCAAAGCAAGACTAACAAAAAAGAACAAATATGGAGATATCACATTACCTGACTTCAAACTATACTACACAGCCATAGTCATCAAAACAGCATCGTAGTGGTATAAAAATAGGCACATAGGTGAATGAAACAGAATAGAGAACCCAGAAATAAAGCCAAATACTTAGAGCCAACTTATCTTTGACAAAGCAAACAAAACCATAAAGTGGGGAAAGGACACTCTATGTAAAAGAAAAATGGTGCTGTGATAATTGGCAAGCCACATGTGGAAGAATGAAACTGGATTCTCATCTCACGCCTTGTACAAAAATTAACTCAAGATGGATCAAAGACTTAAATCTAAGACCTGAAACCATGAAGATTCTAGAAGATTACATTTAAAAGAAAAAAAAAACCCTTCTAGACATTGGCTTAGGCAAAGACTTCATGACCAAGAACCCAAAAGCAAATGCAACAAAAACAAAGATAAATATATGGGACTGAACTAAAGAGCTTCAGCACAGCAAAATAAATAATCAGCAGAATTAACAGACAACCCACAGAGTGGGAGAAAATCTTCACAATCTATATATCTGACAAAGGACTAATATCAAGAATCTACAAAGAACTCAAACAAATCGGCAAGAAAAAAAACAATCCCATCAAAAAGTGGGCTAAGGGCATGAATAGACAATTCTCAAAAGAATATACAAATGACCAACAAGCATATGGAAAAATGCCCACCATCACTAATTATCAGGGAAATGCAAATCAAAACCACAATGCAATGCCACCTCATTCCTGCAACAATGGCCATAATAAAAAATCAAAAAATAATAGATGCTGATGTGGATGCAGTGAAAAGGGAACACTTTTTACACTGTTGGTAGGAATGTAAACTAGTACAACCACTATGGAAAACAGTGTGGAGATTCCTTAAAGAAGTAAAAGTACATCTACCATTTGATCCAGCAATCCCACTACTAGGTATCTATTCAGAGGAAAAGAAGTCATTATATGAAAAAGATACTTTCACACATGTTTATAGCAGCACAATTTGCAATTGCATATATACGGAACCAGCCCAAATGCCCATCAATCAATGAGTGGGTAAAGAAAATGTGATACACACACACACACACACACACACACACACACACACAGCATGGAATACTACTCAGCCATAAAAAGGAATGAAATAATGGCATTCACAGCAACCTGGATGGAACTGGAGACTATTATTCTAAGTGAAGTAACTCAGAAATGGAAAACCAAACATCATATGTTCTTACTCATATGTGAGAGCTAAGCTATGAGGACACAAAGGCTTAAGATACATTTGACTTTGGGGACTTGGGAGAAAGGGTGGGAGGTAGGTGAGGGATAAAAGACTAGTCACTGGGTAGAGTATACACTGCTTGGGTGATGGGTACATGAAAATATCAGAAATCACCATTAAAGAACTTATTCAGGTAAACAAAAACCACCTGTTCCCCAAAAAGGTATTGAAATTAATTTTTTTTTAAATGTGAATGTATTTATTGCCACAGATTTGTACAAGTAAAAATGGTTAAAATGGTAAATTTATTTTATGTATATTTTACCACAATGAAAAAAGAATTTGTTAGACATACAAGTTGAAATTTTAGTATAAGGGGAAAATAATAATTTAACAAAAAAAGCAATTAAAAATTGAAGCCTGTTCTGTGGTAGAACTAAACCAATATGGAAGTCAGCTAGATACATCTGTTAATAAAAGTTGGGTTGATAAGTTAAATAAAAAGTAATAATAGGAGCAAACACTTAGTAAGCACTTGCCATGTTCCAAGTACTTTACAAACATTATTTAATTTTCACAACCACCTGTGGGGAAGCTACTGTTATTATCTCCAATATACAGATGAGGAAAGTGAGGCTCTCTGTTGAAACCAGGAATTTCACTGTGTTGCCTCTAAAACAGTCTCAGCTGGGCACAGTGACTCATGCCTATAATTCAAGCACTTTGGGAGGCTGAGGCCAGAGGATTGCTTCAGGCCACAAGTTCAAGACCAGCCTGGAAAACATAGGGAGACTCTGTCTCTACAATTTTTTTTAAATTAGCTGTGACACAGTGGTGCACTCCTGTAATCCCAGCTATTTGAGAGGCTGAGGCAAGAGGACTGCTTGAGCCCGGGAGGTGTAGGCTGCAGTGAGCTGTGGTCATGCCACCGCACTCCGGTCTGGTGACAGAACAAGACCCTGTCTCAAAAATAAATAAAATAATAAAGAAACAAATAAATGACGGCCTCTACCTTTGAGCAGATCACAATCAGCAAAGAGAAGCCTATAGGCAATGATAAAACTCTACAGCATCATATATGTTGCAAGGAATGTAAGTATGAAATGCTACAATAGAACAGACGAAGATGCCATTTCAGTTGACCCTGGAACCATGTGGGAGTTAGGGTTGCCAAGCCCCCAGACAGTAAAAATCAGCATGTAACTTTTCAGTCCCCCAAAACTTTACTAATAGCCTGCCATTGACCAGAAGTCTTACTGAGAACATAAACAGTCAATTAACATGTATTTTGTATGTTATATGCATTATATACTGTATTCTCACAATAAAGTACAATAAAGTATGCCAGGAAAAATAAAATATTATCAAGAAAGTCATGAGGAAGAGAAAATACATTTACGGTACCGTACTGCATTTATCAATACCGTAAGTTTGCATCATCTGTTTAAAAGATGAATCGTCTGTCTGAAATAGTGGGCAACTGCAGCTGCAGACCTCAATCTACAGTACATATCAAACAATCAACTTTTTGTTGTAGTATCTTGACTTTTCTCTGCTTCTTGGGAGCACGTCCACCATGACTAATGGCACTTCGTGCGGATCTCCTGGTGTTATTCAAGGTTTACAGCATTGCACTATATGCGATGAAAAACACAAAAGAATCACAAGGATCGCTTTTTACTGTGATCCACAATTAACTGGAGAGAGGATCTACTTACTTGAAGATGATTAGCATCACATGGCATTTTAAAGAACACTCATAATACTTGAGCTCACTACAAGAACAGCAGGAGGTTGGCTACAAAATATTACAGCAGTACAGTGTGTACTACAATTAATTTTACGCAGTCATGATTTAATACTGCATCATTACATCTGCTTACATTTCTCTCAACTGTGAATGGTGCCATGTATGGTTCGTGTGTGCATAAGTTTTGATAAATGTTAACTTTTTATAATAGATTTGTGTAGTTTTATGGGAGTAAATGGTAAAATATATGAGTATCTACATATATTTTATGCATTCATAACATATATTTTTCTTTTTTAAAAAATATTTCTAGGCAACATGGTTCATCTCTGAGTTTTCTTACCCGTGTTCACTGATGAGAAATTTTTGTGTAGAAGAGTGGTAGAGTTGATTTATGAGAATTATTGGGAATGTGTAGTGAGAAGGAAGGACAGGACTGAAAAGATCTAGGAAGCTTAAGAGAAGGGCTGCTTAGTTTAACTCAACAATTGTTAAAGATCCAATTTCCATATTTGCCACCAGAATTTTCACATGACACTCCCTTTGAGGGACTACATTAATTGTGGAGTTTATTTGGCTTTAAGATTCCAAGAAGATTAAAATTCTCTATTTATGTTGGCCAAATAGATGGGTGGGTAGATGGATGAAGGGATGTTGAATGTATGGATCATGGATGAATAAATGGATAGTTGAAGGGATGTTGGATGGATGACAAATGGATGGATGGATGGATGGATGGAGCTAGATGGAAGGATGGCTGGACTCTTGCTAGACTGAGATAAAGGAAAAAATTCTCAGCTTCATCAGCTTGTTTCCTGATTGTTTTTGAAGTTCAGGTAGACCTGCCTCAAGACATCATGAAATACTTCCTGGTTATTTTCCACTTCTTTCATTAGGTTTTAAATGTACCTAACAGTGATACAAATGCTGCATTTAGCTTAGTGTTAATACATTTGAATGATGTTAATTCTCACTGTGAAAGTTTAAGCTACATTACAAGTCAGTTTGTAGTCAGCTGTACTAGTCACTGTCTTAGAATTTGGCAACTGGCGAACAACTAACTCCACAGAACCCACCTTTACCCTTGTCCCAACCAAATTGCAGCATGAACTAGTGATGCGGTCAAAGCCAGTTGTTTGAAATGACTATTTAGTGGAAACAAGACATTTCACTCATTAGCATACACATGCAACACATACAAATTGATTACCTGCTGCAAGACATTTGTCTCACATAGCTCCTATCTTTGGGGAGGTCACAGTCTAGTGAAAGAAATAGATATGTGGAACAAGGAACTAGAATACAGTAAGTGACGACTAGATTGGAAGTAGGTAGAGAGAGCTAGGCAAGTCTTGAGCAAGGGGTGATGAGCTAGAGAGGGTCAGAGAAGGCTTTGTATAGGAAGGAGGTACTGGGAATCCCTGGAAATCAACCCTAAAAGATTAGACATCCTCCTGTAGAGAAAAGGCAACAAATGAAGGGCTTCTTTGAGCAGGAAAGAGAGACAACATACATTTTAACCCTTTCTGGTATGCTGGCCCATCATGCTTAGTGACTGTAGTTACTAAATATCTATGGTTAAATCAGTTCTGATTTCCAGACATTTGGTGAACAAAATCAGAGGTGGGAGCAGCTTTTCCTTTGCTGTTATTTGTTTGATTGTGTACTTGTTGTTTCTTTTTGTCTCCAATACAGTAAATGTCTTCATCTTTTTCAGCCTACTTTCACTTTTCAGCAGTGGACAGAACATTGTCTTATTTAGGGGTTACTATTGCAACCTCATTTTCAACTTTTGCCCTCTCTTCCTCTCAAGTGCAAGAGAACTTAACCGTTTAGGGACCCACGGATGGAATTCTGTGGGTCTATGAACCGGGATTTGTATTTTTACTAATATCTAACTGAAATTTAGCTTTTCCCTCAATTACCAGTGTAGGCAACAAACAACAGTATTAGCAATAGTTGTGACTTTATCAACAATAGAAATCATATTTTCCTGTAACATTACAGCCATGGCTGATGTCTTGAAATATCATATGTGTGCATCACTATTTCAAAATTACAGTAGTTATGAGACCGACTACTGTAACTTGTTTAATATGCTAATGAAACACATAAATGACTATATCACAAATCTTTAAAAAGTCATTTCAATATTGTTCATTTCCTTAGTAATCTTATATATTTAATTTTATACATTTAAAGACATTGTTTTGAGAGGGATTTACTGGCTTCATCAGGGGGCATAGTACAAAAATGGTTAAGAGGCTCTACATTGCATTTCTTATAATTGCTCGTTCTAGAAAGTAAGGAATAATACATTACTTTTCGGCCACCATGTTGGCAGCTTTCATTCAGAAACTTTCCCAAGCTTGTAAACATTTAGCTCAATGCCCTTGAAGACCATTAAATCTTCGTTGCATTTGTGTAACTAGTTTTTTTTTTTTTTAAAGGAACAGTATGGGAAAACTCTGGTTTTCAGCCAAGCCTTATTCTTTAGGGCACCAGACCTCTGGGTGTAAGATAATTCACATATTGCTCTACTTGTAGCTACTGTTCCTGATATTTGTAGGGACAGTCAGAAATTGAGATTTGGGTAGCTCACAATATTACATTTAACCATTCTTCTTCCCAGGATGCCCTTTGAACAAGGTACTTGTGTAGTTCAAATAAAGATAGTGAAAAACAAAATGAAAACTGCCCAATGCTGAGCACAGACGAGGCAGGCACTTGCAGACACTTATTGGAAAAGAAAGAGGCATGGAAGACATGTAAATTTAATCTGATGGAGGCAATTTTGCTCCATTTCCCTTTCTCCTGATTACTGAAGTGAAGGGAGAAGGGAGGAAGATTGGCTCAATTGTCAAGGAAATGAGGTAGTTTGGGTCAGCTCCCGGGTAACTCAAGCCCTAATGAGGTAGGGTCTTAGTGAGTCAGATCTTTCTCCTTGTCCTCTTCTTAAAGGGCTCTTCATAGGCTCATTGTCAGTTTGTCCCCCATGCTTATGTACTTGTCTTCTTTCCCCTCATTACTAACCCACAGGAAGGTACACTTGGGCGTACACGTCAGTGAATGACTCACACAGAGGATTTGAGACATGATATACATACACAGTTCCACTTGATTTATTATCAGCAGATTTAGATATGCTGGCCCTGAAACACCCCAAATCTATAGAGTGAAAGAGAGCTTGGTAAGCTCACACATTTACACCCTCCCTCTCTCTGTACACACAGGGGCAACACACACATTCTTTATGGCCATAGCCCTCTAGACATCTGTGTCACAAACAGCTGTGACAAACCAAATCTTCCCACCCATCACCTTCTTCTGTGAGAGGTGTTATTTGTCCAAGCACTCATGTCTGTGAGAAGCATGCATTTCCAAATGTGCTGTGCCCCTCCTCTCCTTCCTCCTCTATCCCTACAGATCCAAACACACACGCAGGTATTCATAATGCACAAGCCTAAATGTCAAGGTCAGGTACCCTTAGCCTCACAGGCACTGTACAGATCTGCAAGATCCCACATTGACTGCACTCACCTTGCTGTCACTGCTGACTCAATTAAATGGAACTTGCCTTAACTTGTTTTTAATCTTGGTAGACATCCGAGCTGACAAAGTAAGAATTCAGGTGGACCCCCTTGATAAGACTTCTCAGCATTTGGGAATGCAGCTCCCTTAGCTAAGCTAGCCAGCTATATAGTTACAGGAAAGGCTGGGGTGTCTGCCACACACGCTTTTTAAGATGATTCCCCAACACCAAATTAGCCAATTGCACTTAAGTGATTCCTATTTGGTTAATTGCTTTTAAGGAGTCTGTTAAAACCCCTCACTTACTCCAGCCCACACTCAGTTAGAAATCCCAAAACAGCAGTATGGTTGGGGCAGTGGTTGGGAAGCAGCTTTGGTTGCTAGGATGGAGACAGCTTGGTGTGATGTCTTGGGTGGGCCCATGTTGTTTTTATTATTACTATTTTGCAATTATGTGAGAGGAGCATTATCTCATATACTTTAAAAAAAAAGAATCCCACCGTCTCATTCCTTAGGTCATTCCTGTGCCATCACCCCAGCAAAACTGGGCACTCTCTGTTTCAGTTTCAAATTCTTATCTCCCCTCTCCCTGCCATACACACAAACACACAAGTGTGTGTGCACAATTCTACCATACATTTCTTCTTCTTTATTTTATTTCTGCATTTTGTTTTCCATGAGGATGGCAGCTAGAGAGTGAAATTGAAGGATGGCTTATTTTCTGGGTGATAGTCACAGTAACCTACTTGAAGGGCTAAACTATGTCCAAAGGGAGAGAAGCTCCCTCAGAGGGAGTGGGGGTCAGGGAAAGTGAGAGAGGAAAAAAAAAAAACAGTGAGAGATAGAGAGACAGAGAAACTGAAAAGGAAAAATCCCAGAGGAGATTTTTCAAAAGTCGATCCTGAGAGCAAATGGAGGTCACCTTCCATAAGCAAGACTATGGCCAAATGCTTCAATGACCACATTGTCATTCTTCACTCCTCCCCTTCTGACAGCTTTTACATAAGCTTATTTGGCTGGTTTTTTAAACAACCTCTTTATTACAGAGTGGTGCTTCTGTTTCAGTCCTTCAGTAATTCCCCAGGTCCAGACCAGTATATTACAAAGGGCCAAAGAATGGGCTTGCTGTCACCAGTTATCTGGTCTTTTCTCCATGAGAACATCTGCATCCTGTCTGAGGTGCTGCACCCCCTTGAAACTGACCTTGACAGATGTGTTAGGACTTATAATGTAGAGGAATGACCTCCAGACTAACAGAGAAGAGACGTAAGTTCTAATTTCACCTCTGCTGATAACTATATGACCTTAGGCAAGTCCACTTTTCTCTGGGCCTTACTTCCTCATCTTTTAATAGAAATGGTGGCTGGGCGCAGTGGCTCATGCCTGTAATCCCAGCACTTTGGGAGGCTAAGTTGGGCAGACGGCTTTAGCTCAGGAGTTCAAGACCGGCCTGGGCTACATGGTGAAACCCCATCTCTACCAAAAATACAAAAATTAACTAGGCATAGTGGTGTCCACCTGTTGTCCCAGCTACTTCGGGGGCTGAGGTGGAAGGATCGCTGGAATCCAGGAAGTTAAGGCTGCAGTGAGCCGAGATTGCACCACTGTACTCCAGCCTGGGTGACAGAGTGAGACACTGTCTCAAAAAAAAAAAAAAAAGAAAGAAAGAAAAAGACATGGTAATATCTGCCCTGCCAACCTCATTGCTTTGCTGTGAGGCTCAACTAAGATGTCAGAAAAGCATCCTGAAACACAAACAGTGCTGTGATAATGTATGTACTTGTGGTCAACAAAAGTCAAGGATTCTGCCTCTTGTTTCAACTTCTGCACTCTGTGGGGACTTACCCAAATCTCTAAGCCTCAGTTTGTTCACCGTTAAATAGCCATTGCAATGCCCAGAGGGAGTTGTAAGCATTTGGCTGGATTTTTCCAAGCCACCTGTTGTTCTTTACTGTGGGTAGCTGACGCCATGCTGGGGACTGAATGGTGCCTGGCATGAGAGGAGGGTGGATGTGGTGTGGTGTGCCAGCAGGCAGAGGCTGTGGTCACGGCTGTGAAACATTATTAGCTGGATGTTTCCAGACTTTCCTAGAGAGAGAAAGAGAATAGAAATAAAATTCTTAAAAAATAGAATTTTAAGTGCTGTGCAATTACAAGATATTATGTTTTAGCCCCTCTCATTTATTATTCTTAACTCTGTGTTGGCACCATGTTAAGTTCTGTACATACTGTATGTCATTCCATCTTTGCTTCAGCCCTTGAGGGAAGTATTAAATAGATGAGAAAATTGAAGTTTGGAGAGAAAGTTTAAGTAGGCTTCTCAAGATTAGCCTGTTTAGAATTGGCAAAGCCTTACTCCAAAGTCTAAGATCATCTTGAGAGATGGATAACACTAGCCCCAATTTACAGGTCAGGAGACTGAAACAGAGAGGTAAATAACTTTCATAAAGCTAAACAAGCTAAACGGCCAGTCAATGGAAGAGCCTGATGCCAAAGCCCATTCTTGTTTTCTCTATAATGTAAAATGTGGACCTTGGGCTCCCAGTGTATTGCCAAATCCATCAGTTCATCAATCTCTAGGCAGCCATTTCCTTAATATGTACTGCAGAGGGCTTGCTGAACACAGACCACAGTCCAATTCAGACACTAAGAATTACATGAGGCTAAGCTCAACTGTCCAAAATAGCATGCTGAGTCTATTAAGTAGGTAGATAGGCTTGTGGCCCCAACCACAGCTGTTTCCTCACACAAGCCCAAAGCACACCATTATGTGAGAAATGGTCTAAATGTGTGTAGGCTTTTTATGCTTTGTATTAGTCCATTCCCATGCTGCTATGAAGAAATATCCGAGACTGGGTAATTTATTAAAAAAAAAAAAAAAAAGACGTTTAATTGACTCACAGTTCCAAGTGGCTGGGAAGGCCTCAAGAAACTTACAATCGTGGTGGAAGGCACCTCTTCACAGTGCAGCAGGAGAGAGAATAAGAGTCGGGCTAAGGGGGAACCCCCTTATAGAACTATCAGATCTTGTGAGAACTCACTCTCACGAGAACAGCATGGGGGAAACTGCCCCCCATGATTCAATTATCTCCACCTGGTCCTGCCCTTGATGTGTGGAGATTATTACAATTCAAGGTGAGATTTGGGTGGGCACACAGAGCCAAACCATATTAGCTTATTACCAATTTCTTTACAGAAAGCTTGTCCAATTTGTAGAAACCATGCATGAGAGTGCCCATTCGAGACTCCTTGCCATCATTTAGTCCTCTAATTTAAAAACCTCTTATTTGATGGGTAGAATTTATATCTGACTGTTGATTCATTTTATGTGTTTTATTACTAGGTAAAGTTGAATGGTTTTTACATACTCATTAGCCATTTATAATTCCTCCTTTAGAAATTGTTTGAATCTTTTGCCCATTTAACCATTAGAGCCTTAGGTTTTGTTTGTTTGTTTGTTTTCAAGACAGAGTCTCACTCTGTCCACCCAGGCTGGAGTGCAGTGGCATAATCTCTCCTCATTGCAACCTCTGCCTCCCAGGTTCAAGTGATTCTCCTGTCCCAGCCTCCCAGGTAGTTGGGATTACAGGCATGCACCACCGTGCCCAGCTAGCTTTTGTATTTTTCATAGAGATGGGGTTTCACCATGTTGGCCAAGCTGATCTCAAACTCCTGACCTCAAGTGATCTGCTCACCTCAGCCTCCCAAAGTACTGGGATTACAATTATGAGCCACTGCACCCAGCCAAGTCTTAGTATTTTTCTTAACAAATGTATAAGCTCTTTATATGTGAAGGCCATCAACCCTCTCTCATGTTGTGGTGACTATTTTTTAAAGCTTACTGACTCCCTACAAATATTTTGAAATTGAGAGGATTTCCTTTTCGGACTTGTTTGGGTTGGTGTGAATGGCTCTTTTAATCTTCTCACATCCGTTGTTCATTCAAAAAGTGGTCTCTCCTTGATATTGTGGCTTTTACCACTCAAAGAAAAGCAAGTGTTTCAGTTCTGGGCAGAAATAGCATGAATATTGTCTTCCACTTAATTATAGAGACTCAGCATAACCCTGGCAAGAAACTAAATCGAGCCCATCAAGTAGCAGACAGTGAAGCCCTACTGTATTCCTAGTATAGTGCCTGGTACATAGTACGTGCTGATGATAAGTTTGTTGTAAAATTAAAGCATGCATGAATCTCTCCCCAAGAACCATGTATTATCAATTATAGCTTCATGTCTCATCACTTCAGTTATGAGGCAAACTATCTTCTTTTGTCTCTTGAACTCTTCGTTTTCAATATTTTTAAAAAACCTGATTATATCAGGAACAGGGTATCTATAGGTATTCATAGACCTTTAACACTAATAATTTCCCTTTCAAGAAGGGGCTCATAAGGTGCCCCAGGTTTCTTGTGAATATTATGGAGAGGCTTACAACATAGTGATTACAATCCCAGGCTTTAGTGACCAAAAGATGTGAGTTCAAATCCAGTTCTGTGATTTACTGGCTGTTTGGCTGTTGACAAATTATTTGACCTCCCTATGCTTCAACTTCTACATATGTGAAATGAAGATGATAGTAGTCCCAAACTCACAGGGTAGGGGTGATTCTGAGGGTTAAGTGAAATAATGTATGCAAAGCATCAGGCAAAGAGTAAATAAACACTCATTTAATGGTAGCTACAATGATTATCAACAACAATGTATTATGTGTTGGGGGCAGGAAGCAAGGATGAGGTTAGTATCAGGGACTATAGCATAAAGGGCATTGAACGTGAAGTCCCAACACATAGATTCACATTCAAATTCTATGATCACCCTGTGACTTTGGAGAAGTTCCTTTCCTTTTGTGAACCTGGTACTTTGACAGTAAGTGCTCTGCCATCCTCTGCTCACCTGGACTGGGATACCATCCCCACCCTTCTTACAGCAGTCAAGCATGACAAAATCCTTTCTGAGGTTAAGTTTAATGAGGTGTATGGGACTCCAGGAAGAGTAGGTACTAAGGTCAATGGGTGCAGTTTATAAGGAGGTAGATGGGTTTTGCCCAGTAAAAGAGCTTTCCACAGTGTGGTGGTTAAATGCATAGTGTCAGAAGCCACATAGGCCAGGTTAGAATTCTGACTCTGTCGTTTACTAGCTCTGCTGGCCTTGGGCAAGTATTTTAGCCTCTCTGACACTTAGTTTTCTTACCTGTGACATGAGGATAATAATAGTATCTACATCATAGGATTGTTATGAAGATTAAATCTTTAATATTTATAATTTGCTTAGATCAGTATCTGACATATGTAAAGCACAATATAAGAGCTTTCAAATAGCAAAATAGATAAAAATAAGAGCTCATTAAGAATTGGAGGGAGTTCTTTGATGGGCAGTGAGTTTCCTTCCACTCTCAGGACATCATCAGAGGCTGGTGGTATTAAATATATTCAAGCATCAAGAGAGGATTGGACAAGATAAACTTGATCATCATTTCCTGATCAAAAGTTCTATGACTTGCTTTCCAAGGTCACCCTGCTAGGCAATAGCGTGGCAGACTTAGACCCAACTTAAGCCATAACTTTTTAGTAGAGTTTTTTCCTCCTCTGCTGCTGTCACCCTCATTTACACTTGTGTTTTCTTGGATGACATTTTAAAATTGATCAATACAATTCAGAGGTATGAAGGGCAACTTAAACCTGCCACCCTTCCCTTGCTCACAAAGCAGCTATTACTTTGAAAGCCAGTTTTACTTTCTGCCTTTTTGTCCGGTGTTAGCCAAATTTGATTGACAAGAGGCTTTTGGTGAAACTGTTTCATTCATGTGCTCGATGTCACTTGCTGATTTACAGTCTCCTCATTTGTGAGGTCCCTGATGCTATTAAATGAGAGGAATTATCATGTCATAAAACGAATGCCATCAGCTAGTCAGTTTTCTATCTGACCTAGCTGTACCTGCATCTGCCATTTGACTTTAGCCTCTTATTTGGGCAGAGAATAGCATCCATTCATCCACCCTCCACCACCTGTCACTCTCACTAAAGACCAGAAGAAGTCTGCCTCCAGGTGAGGTTTCTCGGTGATAGACTAGAAAGAGCGCTGGAGTTACTCTAAGCTCAGCAAACCAGGCTAATGCTTTAATAGACCATGTAGACAAAGGACAGTGAAAGAACTAGGGCAGAAATGATTTTTTACTTGGAGAATCAGACTAGATTGCAGCCCACACAGATGCAGCCTCCTGAATGATTGGAGGAGTTTCAGTATTCCCAGCCCTGCTCTAGGCTGGAATCCAAACGGGGAAGGCAAGGCAAGGTGTGAGCACATAGGTGAAGGAATCTCCCACAAGCAGAGGCCCAAGCTCAGAAGGGGTCCTGTGAGGCACATAATTCCTAGGGTCTTGACTGAAGCAAGCCTGCCAACCCTGAGAAACCAGGGGATTTCCTGCATGTTAGAGAAGGGCTGAGGCCCTGGAGTATTTTAACCACTCTGGGAAAAGTAGATGTAGAAAAAAAAAAAGGAAAGGAAGAAAAAAATGTCTCCAAGACACCATCAGAGAAGTAGAAGGTGGAGGTTTCCCCGAACTAGAAGACTCAACCTAGTTCCAGAGAGACTGCCACTCAGCAACTGCAAGTATGGCCTTGGAATCGGAGAGACCTGGGTTCATGTTCTGGCTTAGCCAAGTTCCACCGGATGAGTTACTTAATCTCACCAAGCCTCAATTTCCCCTTCTCTAAATTAGAGATACTAGTAAAAGCCCCTGATTCATTGGGTTGTTGTGACAATTAGATTATACAGAATGTAGGTAAAGCATTTAGCACTCTTGGCAAAAACTAAGTGCCCAGTAAATATTAACTATTTTAATCATTATTATCATCATAATGGATCAATTACTAGAAACAGACAAATATAACTTTAAGAAAATATAGATATATTTTATACACTTTTCAATGCATACTATATTTCCCAATAAAACCATTATTTAAAAAAGGAAAAAGAAAAGCAGTATGACAGAGTGGTTAAGAATGTATGACAAATCATGGTTCACACTCCTAGCTCGACCACCTATTCCCTGTGAGTGTCTAGGTAAATCACTTGGCCTCTTGAGGCTCAAAGGACCAACTGTGCAGGATACTGTCAGAATTAAATGATGAAACCCCCATAAAGTGCTTAGTATAGTACCCTTCACAGAACAAACTAAGATTTATTTCTAGTTATTATCATTATGGGTTTTCCTCTGCAACTCTCAGCCCTCTTGTGTTCCACTTGATTCTGCCAGTCTTTAGCCCATTATTATGAGCTGTACCACAGGGAAGTTCAAAGTGACACTGGCAGTTTCCTGGGTGGGGGTAGTTGAGATTGAAACTATCAGGCACTAGGGTATAATCCAGTGGTAGTGAAATGGGGTAAAGCATTGTTAGGAACCCAGCCTGTTAACTAAAGGCACTGTGGCTTTAGAAGGTAATTGTTTTCCAGTGGCCTCCCAGAGCTGAGTCAGTTCCTCAGTGGACCCTGTATCACGATATAGCTCCTTTCTTCCAGCCCCCATCACAGCAGCCAATTCAACACATACACTCCTGGCTGACGCATTTGCCACTTTCTTCAAATATTTGCTAAAAGCTTCCCAAAGCAGGAAGCCTTGCGGCTGCAGAGCATTCTCTGAGAGAAATGAAGCAACGGTTTCTATGGCAACACTTTGGCACTTATTAGTGTTTGCGTAGGCACTGAGGCAAAAGCTGGGGTCCAGATAGGCCCTTGCTGGGAAGGGATGAGGAGAAGAGAGGGCTTGGGATGCAAAATTGCTCTCACTTTGCCCTCTTGGCAGTCCTCAGGGACAGTCCTGGGGGAGTGTTTGGGGCACAATTTGTCCATATTCCTTTAGAGACAGTCTGAACTCTCCCAGGACAGAGATTGCCTCACTTGGTACCACCTGTCTTTGCCATCAGGTTTAGCTTCCCCAAACACTCCTTCATTGTGCCACCCCTCTGCCCAAAAGCTTTGCTTCTTTTCCCCAGCATCTGTAGATCAAGTGCAAATCATGGCATTTGAGGCCTTCCACAGACTCCTCTTTTCAGAAACTGTAGCTGCCTCCCTCACTCTACCCCCTATGCCTTCTACTTCAGCAAGATGGTTCAACCTCATCCTACCTCCACTCCCTGTTACACTGCGGGTGTTTGTACTTCCCACCTCTCTTCCATACCATTCTCCTTGCTTGGACTTCTTGATACCATCGCCCATGTATCCAGGACTTGCCTTTCCTTCAAGACCTGTCTTAAGTCTCAGTTTCTTCAATAAACTTTATTGGACCACCCCAACTCAGTGGAATTTCATTCTCTGAATTGAAATTGTGTTACTACTCAGATCCGTCATGCATTTGGCACTTAAACACACACTGCCTTTTCTGTTGTTTTATTACTGCACATATATACTGTTTTATATATGTGTGTGTCTTTATTACTGCATATGTATTTCTTTATTACTGCATATACATAGGTGTCTCTATTCAACAAATAGATGTCTCTGTCTAGACAGTAAGCTTCTCCCCAAAAGAGGACTTTTAAAGTGTTTTTCTGTTTTTCCCACAGTGCCCTGCTCATAATAAGAAATTAATTAGACAATATATGCACAGGGATTAACCCAGTGCCTGGTATATAGTAAGTGCTGGACAGATGTGTGGCACCTTCAAATAGTTCTTGATTGACACCCTGTACCTCCATTGCTACTTCCACTCATGGGCTGCATATGGTGTCCCTGGACATTCATTTAGCCTTAGACTTGGAGCCTCCATGAGCCATTAGGTTGGCAAAACTCAGTGAATGACCATTGGTCTTATCCACACCATCTGCTGCTGCCCACCCACTCACCACTGCAGCCCTCAGGACAAGCTGTGTCATTTTCAGAGCCCAGTGAAAAACAGAAATGTGAGGCCTCTTGCTAAAATAGTTAATTTCGAGACAGTGAGAGTAGAGCATTAAACCAAGCGTAGGGCTCTTCAGATTTGGGGCCCTATACCATGGCACAGGCTATGTTGCACACCCTCAAGGCCAGCCCTGCTAGCCATCCTACTTTTCTTGTGCTGTGCTCCAAGTTCCTGGGACAAGAGACAGGGGAAATCCACATGGGGAAACCACATATCAAATGACTCTAGACTAACTGACCGAAATCCAATTCTCCAAAAGTGAATTCATTGAATGGCCAAGTGTTCAAAAAACAAATTTGTGATATCTGTCTTTTATTTTGCCCTGCCTTTGCCTTTGCCCAAGCCCTGCCCATGCCCCTGCCTGTGCTTACATCTACACTTTCATCTTCTCACTTCCCAGGTCTTAGCAAATTAAACTATAAAGGCAAGGCTGCATCTGTTTTATGTCCCTTTCTCCCCATATTCTGATTTCTTTTGAATCAGTCATGCTTCCTTTGGGGGCTGAGGTGAGCAGCCACATGACCACTCCATACTTCACTCACAGGACAGCCAGACAGTAGAGATTAGTAAACATTCAAGAGTTAAAAGCTGAAGGCCGGTGTGGTGGCTCACGCCTGTAATCCCAACACATTTGGGAGGTTGAGGAGGGAGGATCTCTTGAGCCCAGGAGTTCGAGACCAGCCTGGGCAATATAGCAAGACCCTGTCTCTACTATATATATATATATGATTAGCCAGGTGCGATGGCACACACCTGTAGTCCAAGCTATTCAGGAGGCTGAGGCAGGAGGATTGCCTGAGCCCAGGAGTTTGAGAGTTTGAGGCTGCAGTGAGTTATGATTGTGCCACTACGTTCCAGCCTGGGTGATAGAACAAGATCCTGTTTCAAAAAAAAAAAAAAATTAAAAGCTGTAAGTAGAGGATGTCATAGTTTTAAAATCATACTTTTACCCTGCTCGTGGATAATATAAAACTGTAGGACAGTCTCACTCCATTTCTTCAAACACAGTAAGCATCATTTTATAGTCTATCTCTGATATGTCCAACATCTGAAGTATTTGAGGGTCTGTTTCTGTTGTTTGCTCTTTCTTTAGACTCCTGGTCACGGTCTCTTATTTCCTCGTGTGTCTGGTTATCTTCATATGCTAGTTGTTGTATTTGAAAAACTATTTGTAGTAGCGATTTGAAGCCCAGAATAAAGTTCTTTCTTCAGAGAGAGAATTTGTATTTGCTTTAGTGAGAATCCTGAGGCATTGCTAGTCTGGGGCAAATTTAAGTTTACTAATTAAGTTTTCCTAGACAGTATAAATGCAATCTGCAGCTCCCCGAGGTTCATATGTGGTTTACTCTTATTCTGCAGGTATAATCATTTGGAGCCCTAGTTTTCTGTGGGGAGAATTTCCTAACAGACTTCTTACCTTCTATTGGCTCTGGGCTATGATTTCTGTCCCTCTTGATCCACAAGGTTTTCAATATTAAAGTTGAAATTTTCTGGCATGGAAAAATGCCCTTATAGCAAAAGCAGCTACATCTATGCTTACTCATCTCTCTAGGTTCTCACTATCACTTCATTTTTGCCTAACAATACTTAACTACCTTGTTAGTAGTTCTTTATTGATTTTAAGAAGATTTTTTAAAAACATGTTTTTCTGATTTCCAGTGGCTTCAACCATTATAAGAAACCCAAAGTATATCACATGCAATTCTCTCATCATGCTTTGAAATAGGCAGGTAGACTTGGAAGCTAAAACTTTACATATTTTGTAGATAAGAAGACTCCATAAAGTTACTTGCCCAGAGCCACACAGTGAATTAGTGACAGATCTTGAAAGAGAAATCAGGCCTCACATGTTCCCATCACATTCTCAAATGATGAAGAAGTATTATTTCCCCTACTTATGCCAAATGCTGGGAGGGTGGTCTTTGGTTGCTCCTGCTTTTCCTTTCATCTTCTGTCATCATTTTATAGTCTGTCTTCCCCCGGGGGAAACCCTGTTTTGTTCATTTGGTCTTTGTAGGAGACCCCTAGAAAAAGAGTTGGCAACTTTTGCAAAGCAGTGGTATCAAGATTCCTGGTCTTCTCCTTTCCTTTATTCCCGAGTACCCTGGTCACTCCTGGGATGTTGCTTTAGAAACAGGGAGAGGGATGTGACAGTGGGGCCTGACCAACAGCAAATACACAGGTGCCTTCTTGGCTACGGTGGTGGCCTAATTACCATGAATGATGAACAAGGTCTCCTCTGCTGTCTACCATTGTCTCCCATCTTGTAGTAGCAGTCCCTCAGGTGCAGCTTTAGAGAAACTACATACCAGCATTCTGGAAGTGCTTTTACACATGAGTGTTAATTTTTCCATCTGTGCTGTCATCTGTGACTACCAGAAGTTGATCTTGGAATGTTTTTTAAGCAGGTTAGTGGAACAAAAACTCTAAGAAAACCTGACATTTTGGAATTGCCCATCTAGGCTGAATCATTGAAATTGTGAACCTGAGCCTTTTAGGGAAGGGGTTGGCATAAGAGACTTAGAAATGGCTGGGAGATGAAAGTTTCAGACTATATGACCTATGACATGAAAGCTTACAGTGGGATACACAACCTCTGCAAGAGAAGCCCAATGGACAGACATCCCAGTTACAGACCTCTCCAGACCTTTTCTCCTCCCCAAATGAAATTGACTTCCACCTTAGAGCTTAGGTACTGTTAGCAATTCTTCCCAAGTATCCTCAACAGATGCTACAGGTATAATCATGTACAGGTGTCTGTCTGGAAAGATGCCAATAGGGCAAGCAATAGGAAAGGTGCCCAAAACGTATACAAAATTACCTTGGATGTCAATTTGAACGTGCTAAGGTGGTTTGACACTAGTGAAAGGCAGAACCATGCTGCTAACACTTTCCACTATGTTATTGGCAGATACTGCCAGGTTGCCAGAATTATGTCATATTTTTATTTTCAACAGTTATATTTTCTGGCATTTTGAGCACAGCATTTCTATTGATATTTGAGAGGGATTGTGGATAATTTAGCATATGGTTATGGGTTTCTTTTTCATTTAAATAAGAGATTTCACCAAGCTTGCTATCTCCCTGTATGTGATTGCACTGTCTGATGTTCTGATGTTTTTTTTGCCCAGGATAAGGAGAAGGAAGCTAATAGGAAAGTTTATAAAGGAAGGCAATTAAAAAGTTGGATTTACGAAACAGAAGTTGGATCTATTCTGTTAAGTAAAGGATGCATGTCTTGCCAGCAGTCATGCCTAGTCATATACCTCCAGCAATAGAGGCTCTGTTGTCCTGAGCAACATTATTATATTCTTCTAGGAAGTTATGGTCTCAGAATTCTAGGCAACTACTTCCATGACTGATTTCACTCCACCCCACCTGCTGTTTCCATGGACCACAGCCAAGCTAAGCTGTGGGCCAGTCAACAACCCTCAGCTGCATTGTTGGTGTTGGTCTGGGGCTCCATTGGACAGAACATTTTTTGACACTGATCACCTCTATTTGACCGTGCTTCTGAGCTATTGTTTCTGTTGTTTCCCCATTAATTCCCGGTAACCTAGCCTTCTCATTTACTGGTCTAAGTTTCACTCTGTAATCGCATCTCTTATTGTTAACAAGAGCCACCTGGCTATTCTGCTTAACTGGGAGCGAGAGGAGAGCCTCATCTGCTGGTGGGCAGAGAAAGCTGTATGGGGGCTGAGGCTGAGAAAGGCAAGTTAGGTCATTTTCTGAGTGCTTACCATTTGCTGGGCACTGTGCTGGGTGCTTTACACATGTTAACTCTACTCATTTGCTGTCAGCAAAAGGAAGGGTAGAAAAGACTCAACCCTAAAGTATGAGAGGCTGAATTTGTTGTTGTTTTTGTTGTTTGTTTGTTTGTTTACAATAGATGGAATGGTATTGTGTAAGGGAGGGCTTACTCTACGAAGATGAAGTATCCTATGGTCAAACAAGAGTATGACTTAAAACAAGTCATTTTCCTTTACTGAGCTTCAGTTTATCCCCCTGTAAAATGGCCACATAGTCTTTGCTCAGCTTACCATATATACTTGTTATGAGGATACAAGTGATATAAAATGCTTAGAAAAGTATAAAATATTGCATAACGTCATGTGAGGCAATATAGAATAGTGGTTAAGAACCAGACTACAGATGGGGTGTAGGATTCCAAATCTCAGCCCAGCAACTTACTACCTATGTAACCTCAGACAAGTTTCTACATCTGTAATGTGAGGATATTACATATGCCTTAGTTTCCACATCTGTAATGTGAGGATATGAATAGTACCTGTTAATGGGGTTTTGGGAAGGAAAAATAAAATAATATGTGCAAAACATTCAGAATAGTACTAGCATATGATAAGTGCTATGTAAGAACTGTTTATTACAAATAATAGATAACTATGAATATTTTGTGCCCCTATGTTTCCCACATGCACTCTCTGTGTTGTAACCCTTAATGCAACAGAACTTGGCTAATGCTGCAAGTCCAGTTATATTGTACATAGCTCTCTGCATGCTAGGGCACATAACTCTGCCGTAGAACACACATAGGCCATAGCACTTGGCTATATAAGGAGGTGGGAGCTCAGTACTCTCAGTGGATGAGAGAAAGGCCTCTGTAAAACTGGATGGCCTCTGAGGTAAATGCCATAAAGGATTCATTTACATAAATTCAGAATCCTTCTTAACTTTTCAGAAACATGTTTCCTATATTAAGTGAGATACATTTGTATATAGAGGAAGATGCAGAGTTATAGCATCCCTCTACAACATTCATTGAGAGACAAAGAGGACTAATGTGTGAAGATGTGTGAGATACAAAGAGGACTAAGACGTAGCCCCCAACCTTAGAGAGCTGATCATTTAGTAGGGGAGATAAGACATATAGTCAAACTCAACATGTTGTAAGACAGAACCGTGTTATCAGAGTAAGTGAGAACATACATATATCCTTTATAAGCTAGGAAGACTATATAAATGCCAATGACTTTAGTTTTTTTTTTTTTTATGCAAGCCTTAAGAATTGCAAAGTGCTGTAGGAGACAGAGAAGAAAGGAATCATTTCTTACTGGGGGCATCATGGAAAGCACTGAAGCATGAGTGGTCTTTCAACAGGTAGAATTGAGGGCAAAGGGCACCAGCAAAGCCCTGCAGATGAGAACTCACACAGGATATGAAGGGACCAGTAAGTAGCTTGTGTCAGCTTCTGCATAGAATACACACAGGAGTCTTCCTGAATAATAACAAAGCTGGAAAGTTTGACTGGAGCTGGGCTTAAATACCAGGCTACAGAGTTGGGCTTATTTAGGAGGCCATGAGGAATTCTAGAGCAGGGGAATTGCATCATTCAAACTTCCCTTTTGGAAGGCATTCTGACAGCAGGAAGTGCCATCTCCTCTGGGCGCCTCAAGGACTTTTCTCCTGCAATGCTATCTTTCTCTTCTGCATCATCAGTCTTTCTCCAGAGATATGCAGTGGCAGCCTGCTGCTTTCAAAAAACAAACAAATGAAAATCTTTTTTGGCTGCATACTCTCTTTCTTTACAGCCCTAATAGCACACCTTCTATAAAAAAAGTCTATACTCATTGTTTCCACTTCCTAACTTACAATCTCTTCTCCACTTGCTTTAGACAAGCATCTACCCCCAGGTATATCATTGTCAATATCCTAATATTCTTGTCAAGGTCACTAATGACCTCCATGGAGTCACATCCAACAGTCCTTTTTCTGCAATACTCTCTTCTCTTGATTTTTCCAAACTCAATACTCTCCCAGCTTTCCTCACCTCTCTCTAGCCATTCCTTCTTAGTCTCCTTTGTTGACTATTTCTTCTCTATGTCATCTCTAATTGTTGGCACACCCCATGGCTCAGTTCTAGATCCTCTACTCTCTTTATCGGTACTCTTATTTAAAGGGATTTTATCCAGTTCCATACTTTCAAAAAATGTCTGCATGCCGATGATGCTCATATTCATATCTTCAGCTCTCACCTCTCCACTGAGCTTCAAACTCATATATTCTCCTATCTACCTAACATCTCCACTTAGGGGTCTAATAGCATCTCAAATTCTTATCATGGCCAAAAACATCCTCTTGATCTGTGCACTTACCACATCTGCACCAAATTATTTCTACTGCAGGCTTCCCCTTATAAGTAAATGGTACCATTTGTCCAAGACAATAACCTAAGGCTCATTCTTGATCCTATTTTCTCCCACCCAACACATCCTCTTCATCTATCTATTAACAAGTTCTATTGGCTCCCCCTCAAAAACATATAAAAATCCATCCATGTTCTCTATCTCCACTGCTCCCACCTGGCCCAGGCCACCACCATCTTTTGCCTAGACCACTACAATTGTCTCTTAACTGGTTTGCACACTTCTACTCTTCCTCTTTTATATTTTTACTACTAATTATGGGGCCTACAGTGAATTCTTCACAAAACCTTCAAAGTGAGGTTTTAAAAACATAAACAAAATCATGTCACTCCTCTGCTTGAAACCATCCAATAGCTTCCTGTTGCACTTAAAATCCAGACTCCTTCTGATGGCTTGCAAGGGCCCTTTGGGATTTGGCCCCTGCATGTCTCTTCAGCCTCATCTTGTGCCACACTCCCTCTTGCTCACAATATTTTAGTCTTACTGTCTTTTCTGTTCCGCTAACAATCCAGTTAAGGCCTCTGCACTGCTCTTTTCTCTTCTTGGAATGTTCTTCCCCTAGATCTTTACATGTGACAGGCTTCTTCTTGCACTTTAGGTCTTAGCATAGATGTCACTTCACCTCAGAAAGAGTTTTCTTCACCAGGTAAAGTAGCCTCCCTTCCATGCCATCACTTTCTAATACATCAGCCTGTTTTATTATTTTTATAGTATTTATTTATGTCAAATCATCTTATTTATGTGTTTACTACCCAATCCCCACACACAACTAGAATGTAAGCGCCATTAGAGCAGGAACCTTTTCTGTCCTATTCACTGTTGTATCTCCCATGCCTGGAACAGTGCCTGGTATGTAGTAGACACACAATAAATATATAGTGAGTGAATGTTGCATAAATTAATTGGCAGCAGAGTGGTTACTGCAGTAATACACATAACAATCAATAAAGGTTTTAATTAAATTGGTGGTAGTAGTGAGATGAAGGAGGAAAAATCAGTATTAGACTAATCCCACCCAAATTTCATTTGAAGGTATTTAATACAGAAAATTTATCCTAAGTCACTATTTCCAGTACAGAGTATCAAGACTAGGACCACAGATCAATTAAGCAATAAGTAATTATCCATTCATTAACCAAAAAAGAAATGAAGGAATAAATCAGTGGAACTTGGTGTATAGGAGTAGAAAGAAGAGATGAATGATGATTCCATAGTTTCTTGCCATTAGAACAAAACAGGAAGTTTGAGAGAAAAACTGCTGGTAGGTGGCAGGGAAGAATGACAGGTTTGGTATAGAACATACTGATTTTTACTCATCCTCTGAGGTGTCTGGGAGACTGTCTCAGTGTGAGTTTAGAATTCTACAGGAAGGACTGAGGAGAAGATAGAGATTGGGTACATAATCAGCATAGCCATGAGAGTTCAAAACAATAGGAGTGAGATTCCTTGAGGAATAAAAATCAACTGAAGGGGATAGGAAATCTTTATTTCAAGGGATCTGTCTATCACATTTCTTAGCTCCCAGGAAGTGTAACTAGAAATGTAGATTATAATAATTTTCAATTTCCCCAGGCACTCCCCCACGGTTCACTCCCTCTCTTGAATAACTCTGTGGATGTTTTTCCCAGGTAGGGAGTTCCAAGCATGGGCTGTGAGGAAGCACTGTGATCCTTTTTGCCATCAGCCCCCTAATATATGCCTCTCACTACTAACAGGGACAGATATCAAGATAAGCAATGGAGAATTCCTCTAAAAGACTTTGTGGTCTTTTGGCGGGGGAGGGGGGAAGCCTAGCTATAAAGAAAGTTATCACTCCTATTTGCTTTTTCCAATGCAAATACACAGTCTGATCCCTTAAACACCAGAAGCGATGCTGTCAGTGCAACAACGTAAAACAAGTTAACCCCGATATGTAGAGCTTTTTTTTGTAAATCAGACTTGCTTCCTAATGCTGTCAGTTGAAGAACTGCCCTTATAATTTTTCCTCACTGCCAACCTGTGCCTTGCCAAGATGAAGGAGCTCTTCTGAGTTAGTAGTAGAACTGGGTTGAGACCCTCAGACTTCTAGGCCCAGCCCTTCACCTCACAAGGAGCTGTTGGCAGCAATCTCAGATTGTTATTCTATCCTCTTTCTTTGCTTTATCTTGAACTCTTGGTGGGAGCCAAAAACCGATCAGAGACTGATTGTTCTGCTGCTGTTGGCAGATTTGCACCAGCCAGTTTCAATGCTTGTGCAGAAAGTATACAATAGGTCCCTAATGAGGGCAAGACAATGAATGTTTGGTTTTGATTGCAGGGCTTATTTGTCATGTGTCTATGTCTAGTCCCTACAAGGCAAACCTGTTGGTGGGACGGGGCAGGCAGGAGAGGAGGAGGCTGTGAAATAGAGACGCAAAGGACAGAGTGGCAAGTGGTCCAAGGCTCTGCAGTGGTTCATAGCTGTAGGAAATGGAACCTAGAACTTGGTCCTGTGCCTTGGGCCTTGGGCTTGAGCAGAAGAGAGAGGAGTGGGTTTGGGTGGTCAGAGTGGGCTGTCATATTCTGAACAAGACAAAACAATCTGAAGTTGGGTTCTGGAGAAGGATTCAACTCCTGTTGGGGGAAAAAAGTACACTCTATTGGAGCAGTAACTTTGTTTGGCTTCTTCACCTCTGTATCCCCAGGGTCTACAAAAATGCCTGGCACATAGCACCTGTACAATAAATATTTGTTGAATATGAGTATGAATTTTTTTCTGAATAAAAATGTCAAGTCTTTGAGATTTTATTGATTAACTCAGCTTGTCTAGTGGAAGTCTTTCCCTGGCTTTCACTAGAAGAATTTAATTTGTGTAACGGTCCAGGCAGTAAGCCAAAACCCCACAGAGATTGCTTTTTAGAACTGCTCTTGTGCCCATTTACTTTATTTTCTCTTTCCTCTAGACCTGGTCTTCCATATTGAACATTTTGAGATGTTTTTCTCCTGATCTAATAATCGTCATAAGCTCCCATTTTTCTTGCCCCATCACTGGGTTGCTGATACAATCTGAGCCTCTGATAACTTAAGATTTTCGTTTGCTTGCTGATCTCTCCTTAGTACAGTGGGCCTTATGAACAATGTGTGTTACCGTGTATGTGTGTGTGTGTGTGTGTGTGTGTGCGTGTAAGCAATCAGAACTGCCTAGAAAAAGGAAAATATGTAAAGAGGGAAATGGAAGGTGATGATTCACACGTAAGTGAAATGATTAGGTCTAGTCTGTCACTAGAGTCTTATGAATACTAGATAGGAAGATAACCTTGTTAAGTACCAAATCTCAAATTGGCCCTAAAATGGAGCTCTCCAGTTCAAGGGAATGGTTGATCTTCCAAAAACATGCAGATGGTGAATCCCCTAATTCTTATAATCTCCAAGGTCATTGTAAAGTAGGAAACCGGGAAGCCTGGAAGATAAGTAGGCCCATGGCTGTAAACAAGGCTTCCACTTGGCCTGTGAGGAGGACTTTGGGAAGAGCAGCTACTATCCATCCTTGGCCCTGCCTAAGCCTACCTCCTCGTGCTTCCTAGTTCAGAAACCATAGCTATGTACTCCCAGGCACCCTCTCAGTTTCTCCCACCATCTCCAGAAGTTGCTGAGGGAGGGAAAATTAAGTTAGAACGAGCAAGAATCGAAGAAGCAGGCAAGCATCGGAGGTGAAGAACAGCCTATATGTCAGTAACAGGAGAATGAGTATTTTACGACAAACCTTGGAATGCTGACCAGAGTCTCCAGAAGATGTTTTACATAGCTGGGTGCTTAAAAAGTACTGAGTTTTTGTCATAGATAATATAAAGTAATAGTCAAAATTTCGTTCTTTAGTCCCTCTACCTCGTGATGTTAATAATAATGACAGCCAACATTTATTGAGTGCTTACTATGTGCCAGACACTGTCTTAAGCACCTTATGCACATCATCTCACAGCTTCATTTAATTGCCACAACAATTCCCTTGGGGGGGTACAATTACTGTTACTTCCAGTTTATAAATGACAAAGCAGAGGCTCAGAGTAGTGAATAAGTTTTCCTGGTTCATACAGCTACTGAGTGATAAAGACAGGATTTGAAGTAAGGTTCTCTAACCTCAGAACCACATCTGTTAACCAATACACTGTAATGGGTCTTTTCTTTCCTTTGACTCTTTTTGCATAAACCACAATTGTATAAAGACTTAAGTTGATGCAATAGCAATGGAGTGAAAAATATTGTAAATGTTTTGTCTTCTTTCATGGAACAATGGGTTTAGTAGCTGCCATACCCCTTTAACCATGTCAGAAAAGCATAAAAAATCAGCATATATTGGTGTATCACATACTGTTATTAAATAATAAGCCATATTATATATGTTATTAAACTATGAACAGACAACAGTAGATTATACTGTGGAAACTTTTGATAGATGCACAGCACAAGTATCTCATATGCACAATTTTATTAGATTCACATGTTTAATCTGAGATCTGTGATATATTCAGGAGTATACCTCCTGTGTAACTGAGGTAAAGGGTTTCTGAGGCCAGGCCTTCTTGTATCTTTTCTTCCAGGAGGGAACTGAGATAATAGGTGTAGACTCCAAGTACACTGATAGAGTGAGCTGTGCCAGGTTGAGGAATAAGTTTCCATTACTGGCTTAGGAGGAGGTGACAGTAGGGGCCACAGAAGGTTCTTAAGCTTGAGGTTCACAATGTTTTTTGTCAGCTAGCTACCAGTGTCAGTGCAAATGGGGGAATTGAAGGCTTGGTGTCTTCCAGGACACAAGACTATTTAAGCTTAACATCTCTGGAGCATATTCAATACTGTCCAGAGACTTCTCTTTCTTTATCTGAACAGATATTTAATGATAGAAAGGTGTAGGCCAGTGAGTAGTCAACAATAGGCAACCCTTCTAGAGTACTGACTCCCATGTACTATAATTGGCTGTAATTTGCTCAAAGATTCATTCTAAGCTCAGGCACTTTCTACATACTGCATACCATTAGGCAGGATCTTGCCAAGACGGAGACCTTTGGACCTGTCTACATACAGTGGGGTAGCTGTCTGCCCAGCTATGACCCTCATGATTATGCCATACCACACTGGACAGCTCCCATCCAGCCCGGAGCTCTTTCTTCTTTCCTTGACACATCCCTCAGAGCCCTTATCCACTAATAGCATGAGCCCAGACAGCACCTTCTCAGACCAGGTTCACACCACCATACTCCCAGACAATCCTCCAGGCACTTACCCATGCTCCTAACACCAATAAGCAGCCTTTGCTCACAAGAGAAGCTATATCTTAATTGTGCATGGAGTAAGAGCTTTCTTAAGATCACACATCAGCTGTGATACACACTGAGACAAGTCTGCTTTCCACCAGAGTGCACCTTGCAATTATGCAATCTGGATACTAGACTTTGTGGCCTACCCAGCCACTCTTTACTCAGTGAGGCAACCCTTGCTCAGATTAGAGCTCTCAGTGAACTCTCCAATACAATTAAGCAGGCCCTACCATCCTGCCCCTCTGCATATTATGTCCATCCTCACCACCAGCCACCACTTCCCACAAGACAATCAGCCCAGAGACTCTAATTGCTGAGTCTGCTGTGAGGCTGGCCTCACCAGCTTTCACCTTCACTACAGCTTATATGGCTGTTTTGCTCACAGAAAGGCAACCATCTACCAGAGCAGGATCCACATCTCACCATATGCCCAGTGAAACCACTTTCTAGTGCCCCTAATCAGTGCTGCATTATCCAGAAGGCCAGATAAGGATGTGTTTAGAGAATAACACTGTGGGGGCACCAATCAAATGATTTTTTAAAGAGTTAGAAATTTGATATTTAAAAAGCGGAAGTAGATCAGAAAAATCAGATCTTTGTTGGATTTTTTTGGTCATCTGTTGTATGGCTTATAATTGTTTCCATGTGAATTACAGAGAGGAAGGTGGACACAAAAGTGTTTTCATTAATTAGGGCTTCCAAAGGCCCTATTTTGGCCCTGCCCTCTTTGTTTCTCCATACACTGTGAGCCAGCCATCTGCTACTGTACAAAATTCCTCATACTGTTAGCCAACTCTTTCCTGGAATAATAATCCTACCACCGGGAACAATATCTATTCAGAATATACCAGTAAGGTCACATCAGGTGTTAAAATATTGAAATACTTCCATATCTATTGATGAAGAGCCATTGCCCCGATCCCTTCCTCTACAAACCCCTGCATCCACCATCACCTCAGCTGCACTAGACTCTCCCTAAGGATCCCTGGGCCCCCTTATAATCTAACAACTGAAGGCATAATACCTGCTCCAGCATCCTGTTTCAGTGTTTATACTGATTGGTCAGTGTCCATGTAGAATCTGCTGTTAAATATTTTGAATATCAAATACAGGAAAGGTCCTATAACTGCTGCACCAAGCATTATACAGCTTTCTGGGGCTCACTACTTATATGCATATGTTACTTGGCAAATCTCTTCCAAACCAGGGAGGATTTCTGAACACTTGGTGCACATTGTGCACCAACCACTAGACCACACTACCACTCCCTATACTTACATGGACTCTTTGCCTTGAGGCAACCTCTGAATAGGCAGCACCTCAGCTGAGCTCTTCATGAGGTAGTCCTCCAGATACTTACCAATCCTGCACATCATGTGGCAGGTTTTAACTGTGCCTCCTCTTCATTTATTGACTTGACCTGCCATTCCCTACTTCCCCTATACCCTTGGCAACCCATGATCTGGCCATTGCACACTGCTTCAAAATAAGGAAATGACTGACAAGACTGGGTCCACATAGGCAATACCAGTCCTTGCAAACTGAGACAACCAACCTATGACACCATAAGAGTCCACTTGGAACATAGTGTGTTGGCTCCTAATGTGGGTCCTACACCAACTCTTCCCAGAGCATTTGGCGAAACTTGAAACCAAGATCTGTAATACCATTTTCAACAATTCAATGGACCTTCTAAACAGTCAAGTCCAAAATCCCTTCTTCCCCAGGAACAATTCTCTAGCTGCATCAAGCCTGTGAAACCACTCAGGTCACTGACTGGAGCAGGACCACACCTACTTTTCACACAGCCTGAGCTAATCTCTAACCAGAACAGGATCCACATCAACCATCAATGCTGACCAGGCAATCATATACACAGCCACTCCTCATGGCCTGAAACAAACCCTAACTAGGCCAGGGAGCAAACATCAGTCTGCAAAACTTGAGGCAAATTCTGAGCAGACCAGAATCTTGAAGGAGCTGCTAAGATGACTCTAGTCCACAGAAGCATCCTTCATTTCATGAAACAGCCTATGAACAGACCAGGCATATGGTCCCATGCCTCACATTCATCTCCTTCCTTTCCCTCCTCTTCCCTCTTTCTGCCCCTTTCTTCTTTCCCCTTTTCTCCCATTCCTTGACTTTGGCATTCCCTTTCTCTCTCAGCCAATTCACTGCCATATTATTTAGTTGTTATAATAATTTTGATCTCCCTAGTCACAGGGAGGGGAAAATCTAGGAAACTTCTAAGATAGTTCCAGCCACCTAGGCAAGTCTGCTGTTGAAAGACTGGGCCTACTGTATGAGAATCAGTGCATGGAGTTTATGTTCCTGGAACCAGAATGGTTGTGGAACAAAAACCTCTTTTCTAGTAAGTGAGCACCCAAGTCAGCTGTTATAATCTGAGACCAGTCCCCAAGTGAAAGGCTCAGGGTCAGCCAGATTGGGAGGGACCAGAGGAGACCTTGGGTAAAAAGTCAAGTAGATGAACTCTTCCATACCTCCTGCTATTCCAAGTTTTGTTCTGCCACATTAGGATAAATATTTGCTTAAAAAAATCCCTCATGTGTAGGTTTGTTGTCAAGCTTTTGCATTAGATACTACACAAACTGTAATTCATTGTCCCTCATGTCCCTTGAACCCCTTTCTGCCCAATTCTTTCCTTTTATCCCATTCCTTAAGACCTTTTAATTCATGTTTATGTGTATATATATAGGAACCTAAACAGAGTACTATTTGTGTATGGTTTTTAAAATATATGCTATGCAGTACATATCATTTTGCAACTTGATTTTTCACTAGGCATTGTCTTGAAGATCTTGTCATATACATATAGACCTAGTTCATTTACATAAATTGCTACATAATGTGGCTTATGTAATCACTCTACGTAATTATTACTTTCTTAATGGACATTTAGGTTGTTTCCAATGTTTTGCTGTTACACATAGTGATTCAGTGAAAGCCTTAGTTTCTGCTTCCTTGTGTAACTGAACTGGAGTTTTTCTAGAGTAGACACTAAGAATGGAAATTTCTGGGTCATAGTGAATGTCCCCCCTTTTTTTACTTTAATAAATACTGCAAAATTGTACTTTCAAGTGACTTTCTGTATTTACATTCCAATAAAGTATATAAACATACATGTTTCCTCAATCCTTTGCATGCATTTTTTCAAGTTTTTATTTTCAAAAATTTCTAACATAAAACTACATATCTGACAAAGGACTAATATCCAGCATCTACAAGGAACACAAACCAATCTGCAAGAAAAAAGACAAATAATCCCATCAAAAAGTGGGCAAAGGACATGAACAGACATTTCTCAAAAGGAGATGTACAAATGGCTAACAAACATAAAAAAATGGTCAATATCACTAATCATCAGGGAAATGCAAATTAAAACCATGATGAGGTACCACCTTATTCCTTCAAGAATGGCCATGATTCAAAAGTCAAAAAATGAAAAATATAATTTACAACACATATCCATATGATCACCACCTAGATTCAGTAATTAAGGTTCCATGTCTGTTTTATCTACCTTTTTTGATGAACAATTTCAATGTAAGTTGTAAATATCATGATTCATGACCCTTAAATACTTTAGCAAGCATCTAAAAATAAGGACATTCTCCTACGTAAATGCAAGTTATTTTCACACAATATCTTATCACACCTACAAAAATTAACAATAATTTCCTAATCTTATTTAATATCCAGTTCACACTCAAATTTCCTCAGGTGTCACCAAATGTCTTTTTTAATGTTTTATTTTGACAGCCAGGATCCAGTCAAGTTTAACTAATTGCATTTTTTAATAGAGATATTATTAACATACTAAAAAATTCACCATTTAAAATAGAACAATTCAGTGGTTTTTAATATATTTACTAGATTGTGCAACCATCATCACTAATTCCAGAACATTTTCATCACCCGGCAGAGAAAGCTTGCACCCATTAGCAGTCACTCCCCGCTCTCCCCTACACCCAGTCACCAGCAACCACTAATCTACTTTCTGCCTTTATGGATTTGCCTATTCTGGACAATTCATAAAAATGGAATCATATAGTATGTGACCTTTCATATCTGGCTTCTTTTGCTTAGCCATAATGTTCTCAAGATTCATCCACATTGTAGCATGTATCAGTACTTCCTTTTTAAATAGCCAAATAATATTCCATTGTATGGATATACCACATTTTGTTATTCATGCATCATTTGATGGACGTTTGGGTTGTTTCTAATTTTTGTTTTTATGAGTAATGCTCTTATGAATATTCCTATACAAGTTTTTGTGTGGGCGTGTGTTTTCATTTCACTTGGGTACATACCTATGAGTGAAATTGCTCAATCATATAGTGACTCTATGTTTAACATTTTGAAGAACAGTTAAACTGTTTCTGCAGTGGTTGCACCATTTATATTACAACCAGAAATGTACGAGGGTTACAATTTCTCCAAATACTCATCAACATTTGTTCTTGTCTAAGTTTTGTTGTTGTTGTTGTTAGAGCCATGTTAGTGGGCATGAGATGGTATCTTATTGTGGTTTTGCTTTCAATTTCCCTACTGATTAATGATGTTGAACATCTTTTTGTACTTTTTCACCATTTGTATATCTTCATTGAAGAAATGTTCTTTCAGATATTTGCCATTTTTAATTGGGTTATCTTTCTTATTATGGAGTTGTAAGTGGTCCTTACATATTCTAGATAAAAGTGCTTCATCAGATTTGTGATTTACAAATATTTTCTTCCATTCTGTGGGTTGTCTTTTCATTTCCTGATAGTGCCCTTTGACACACACCCCAAAAATGTAATTCAACTTATTGAGTTTTTTTCTTTGGTTGCTTTCACTTTTGGCATCATATTTAAGAAAATGTTGCCTAGTCCCAAAACAAAAGATTAACCCCTATATTTTCTTCTGAGTTTCATTGTTTTAGCTATTAAATTTAGGTCTTTGAATCATTTTGAGAAAAATTTTGTACGTAAGACTGGGGTCAAAATTTATTCTTTTGCATGTGGATATCCAGTTGTCCCAGTACCATTTGTTGAAGAAACTGTTTTTCTCCTTTGAATGGTCTTGGACTCTCAATTCTATTCCATTGACTTACATAGCTCTCTATCCTTATGTCACTTGGTTACTGTCACTTTGTAGTAAGTTCTGAAATTGGGAAGTATGAGTCTTCAACTTAGTTCTTTTTCAGGATTGTTTTGCCTATCATGAGGCCCTGGTATTTCCATATGGATTTTAGGATCAACTTTTCCTTTTTTTTTTTTTTTTTTTTTTTAAGGCCATTGGCCATAGGAGTTTTTGTTTGTTTGTTAAGTTTTTGATACAGGGTATCACTTCGTCGCCGAGACTGGAGTGCAGTTGTTCACTGCAGCCTTTAACTCCTGGGTTCAGGTGACCTCCCACTTCCACTTCAGCCTCCCAAGTATCTAGAACTACAGGTGTGAAACACCATGCCTGGCTAACTATTATTTTTTTTGTATTTTTTTGTAGAGACAGAGTCTCACTATGTTGTCCTGGCTGGTCTTGAACTCCTGGTCTCAAGTGATCCTCCTGCTTTGACCTCCCAAAGTGCTGGGATTACAGGCATGAGCCACTGCACCTAGTTAGAAAAGACTGTAGGAGTTTTGATGGGGATTGCATCAAATCTATAGGTCAATTTGAAGAGTGTTCCCATATTAATGTTAAACCTTCCAATCCATGACCATAGGAAGTCTTTTCACTTATTTAGGTTTTCTCTAATTTCTTCCAACAATGTTTTATTGTGTACAACTCTTGCACTCCTTTGCTTGAAGTTATTCCCATGTATTTTATTATTTTTGATACCATTATAAAAGAAAATGATTTCTTAATTTCATTTTCTGATTGTTTATTGCTAATGCATAGAAATATAATTGCTTTTCTGCTAATCTTATATCCTGCAACCTTGCTGAACTTATTTGTCTGACAGTTTTTTAGTGAATTCCTTAAGATTTTCTATATACAAGATTATGTTATCCATCAATAGAAATAGTTTTACTTCTTTCTTTCCAATCTGGATACCCTTTATTTGTTTTTCTGCCTAATTGCTATGGCCAGAGCCCTCAGTACAATGTTTAATAGGAGTGGTGAGAGTAGACATTCATGTTTTGTTTCTGATCTTAAGGGGAAACTTTCAGTCTTTCATTATTAAGTCTGATGTTAGCTGTGGGTTTTTCATAGGTGTGCTTTATCAGATTGAGGAAGTTTCCTTCCCTCTCTTGTTTGTTGAATTTTTTTTTTTTATCATGAAGGAATGTTGGTCTTTTTCAAATGCTTTTTCTGTATCTATTGAGATGATGTGGAGTTTTCCCCTTTATTCAACCGATGTGATGTATTACATTAATTGATTTTCATATGTTGACTCAACCTTGTATTCCTGAAATTAATGCCACTTGTTCATGGTGTATATTCCTTTTTATAAGCTGCAGGATTTAATTTGCTACTATTCTGTTGAGGATTTCTACATCTCGATTTATAAGGAATATTGGTCTATAGTTTTCTTTTCTTGTGATGTGTGTCTGGTTTTGGTATCAGAGAGATACTGGCCTCATAGACTGGATTAGTAAGCATTCCCTCCAATTCTGGTTTTGGAGGAGTTTGTGAATGAGTAGCGTTAACTCTTTAAATGTTTTGTAGAATTCACCAGTGAAGACTTCTTGTCCTGGGCTTTATTTAATTGTTAATTCAATATTTTTATATAAGTGTATTCAGATTTATAATTTCTTCTTATGTCAACTTGATCTTCTGTGTAACTGATTGCATTTTGTTATGTCTCTTTAGACTCTTATGCCACAACAATACTCCCACTTTTTCTACCCCAGGACATTGACTTTTAAAGACATCAGGTTGTCTTGTAGACTGTCTTGCATTCTGGATTTGTCTGATTGTTTCATCAAGGTATCATTTAACATGTTCTTTCCTTTGTATTTACCACAACCTGAAAGTTACATATAATGTCTTGAGTAGAGTCAAGTTTAACATTTTTATTGCCAATACTTGATTTTTTTTTTAAATTACATTTTGAAAATCAATAGATGAAGATGAGCGCTCATGGTTAATTACTGGTAAAATTGAATAGATTTTTAGATTTGTTGGCCATTTGGGTTTCCTATTCCGTGAACTGTCAGTTTTTATTCTTTACCTATCTTGCTATTGTGTTGATCGTCTATGTCTTATTTATTTGTAGGTGTTTATTATTATATTCTAGATAAAAATCTTATCCACATTTTTCATTACCTTCGCCTGAAATTTATTTTTGCAAATGGTATATTTTAGGCAAGGATATTACTTATTTAAATGGATTTTTTAACTTATTTAAATAAATTTTATCTATTGTCCAGATAAAATGTATTGAATAGTCAGGCTTTTCATTGACTTGAGATGTCACTTTTATTATATATTAAATTCCTATATATACATGAATCAGTACTTTTTATTATGCTCTATTGATTTATTTTTGTCTAGTCATGTGAATAGATTTTAATTACACAATGTATAATATGCTTTGATATCTGTAAGGGAAGTATCTCATATATTTTTAAAATTATCTTGGCTATTCTTGTACATTCACTTTTCTTTCGAATTTTAGAGTTGGCTTGTCAAATCTTAGGAAATATCTTTTTTTATTATTTAGATTGTCATTGCATTCATCTTATAAGATTACTTTTGTGAGAATTTATATTCTCAACATAATGAGTCTTCCATCCATAAATAGGCCCTTTTTCACGTTGTTCAGTACATTTTTGTAGTTTTCTCCATAAAAACTTTAACCATTTTTGGTCAGATTTATTCCTGTTTATTTCAGAGCCTTTTTGCTGTTATAAATGATATTTGCTTTTCTATTACATTTTCCAATTGGTTATTATTGGTGTATAGGTAAACTATCAATTTTGCTTTATGAATCTCATACTCAGTCACTTGGTTTTTTAGAGAAAGGGTCTTGCTTTGTTGCCCAGGCTAGAATACAGTGGCACAATCAGAGCTCACTGCAGCCTTGACCTCTTGAGCTCAAGGGATCCACCTGCCTCAGCCTCCCGAGTAACTGGGACTATAGGCACCCACCATCACACCCAGTTAATTTTTTATTTTTGTTTTTTTTAGAGACAGGGTCTCGCTATGTTGTCCCAGCTGAACTTGAACTTCTGGGCTCAACTGATCCTCCTGCCTTGGCCTCTCAAAGTGTTGGGATTACAGCTATAAGGAGTCACCCCACTGAGCTCCCAGTCACTTTTAAAAAGGCACTAAGCACTAAATAGTTTGTCACTTCATTTTTAAACCTATTTTTTTTTCTCTCATTGCATTGGCTAGGATATCTAGTACCACCAGAATAGTAATTGGTAATGATCACCCCTTTCTTCTATTTCATTTTAATTAGAATATTTCCAAATCTTCACGATTAAAGAATGTTTGCTGTAGGTTTCTAGTAGATAAGTTCATGAAGATAAGTTGGTCCTAATTTACTAGAAGATTTTTTATTTTATTTTTTTTATTATTATTAATTTTTTTTATTATTATACTTTAAGTTCTAGGGTACATGTGCATAACTTGCAGGTTTGTTACATATGTATACTTGTGCCGTGTTGGTGTGCTGCACCCATCAACTCGTCAGCACCCATCAATTCGTCCTTGACATCAGGTATAACTCCCAATGCAATCCCTCCCTCCTCCCCACTCCCCATAATAGGCCCCGGTGTGTGTGTTATGTTCCCCTTCCCGAGTCCAAGTGATCTCATTGTTCAGTTCCCAACTATGAGTGAGAACATGCGGTGTTTGGTTTTCTGTTCTTGTGATAGTTTGCTGAGAATGATCATTTCCAGCTGCATCCATGTCCCTACAAAGGACACAAACTCATCCTTTTTTATCGCTGCATAGTATTCCATGGTGTATATGTGCCACATTTTCTTAATCCAGTCTCTCACTGATGGACATTTGGGTTGATTCCAAGCCTTTGCTATTGTGAATAGTGCCACAATAAACATACGTGTGCATGTGTCTTTATAACAGCATGATTTATAATCCTTTGGGTATATATACCCAGTAATGGGATGGCTGGGCCATATGGTATTTGTAGTTCTAGATCCTTGAGGAATCGCCATACTGTTTTCCATAATGGTTGAACTAGTTTACAATCCCACCAACAGTGTAAAAGTGTTCCTATTTCTCCACATCCTCTCCAGCACCTGTTGTTTCCTGACTTTTTAATGATTGTCATTCTAACTGGTGTGAGATGGTATCTCATTGTGGTTTTGATTTGCATTTCTCTGATGGCCAGTGATGACAAGCCTTTTTTCATGTGTCTGTTGGCTGTATGCATGTCTTCTTTTGAGAAATGTCTGTTCATATCCTTTGCCCACTTTTTGATGGGGTTGTTTGTTTTTTTCTTGTAAATTTGTTTGAGTTCTTTGTAGGTTCTGGATATTAGCCCTTTGTCTGATGAGTAGATTGCAAAAATTTTCTCCCATTCTGTAGGTTGCCCATTCACTCTCATGGTAGTTTCTTTTGCTGTGCAGAAGCTCTTTAGTTTAATTAGATCCCATTTATCAATTTTGGCTTTTGTTGCCATTGCTTTTGGTGTTTTAGACATGAAGTCCTTGCCCATGCCTATATCCTGAATGGTATTACCTAGGTTTTCTTCTAGGGTTTTTACGGCATTAGGTCTAACATTTAAGTCTCTAATCCATCTTGAATTAATTTTCGTAAAAGGAGTAAGGAAAGGATCCAGTTTCAGCCTTCTACTTATGGCTAGCCAATTTTCCCAGTACCATTTATTAAATAGGGAATCCTTTCCCCATTTCTTGTTTTTCTGAGGTTTGTCAAAGATCAGATGGCTGTAGATGTGTGGTATTATTTCTGAGGACTCGGTTCTGTTCCATTGGTCTATATCTCTGTTTTGGTACCAGTACTATGCTGTTTTGGTTACTGTAGCCTTGTAGTATAGTTTGAAGTCAGGTAGCGTGATGCCTCCAGCTTTGTTCTTTTGACTTAGGATTGTTTTGGCAATGTGGGCTCTTTTTTGGTTCCGTATGAACTTAAAAGCAGTTTTTTCCAATTCTGTGAAGAAACTCATTGGTAGCTTGATGGGGATGGCATTGAATCTATAAATTACCTTGGGCAGTATGGCCATTTTCATTATATTGATTCTTCCTCTCCATGAGCATGGTATGTTCTTCCATTTGTTTGTGTCCTCTTTTATTTCACTGAGCAGTGGTTTGTAGTTCTCCTTTAAGAGGTCCTTTACATGCCTTGTAAGTTGGATTCCTAGGTATTTTATTCTCTTTGAAGCAATTGTGAATGGAAGTTCATTCATGATTTGGCTCTCTGTTACTGGTGTATAAGAATGCTTGTGATTTTTGCACATTAATTTTGTATCCTGAGACTTTGCTGAAGTTGCTTATCAGCTTAAGGAGATTTTGGGCTGAGATGATGGGGTTTTCTAAATAGACAATCATGTCATCTGCAAACAAGGACAATTTGACTTCTTCTTTTCCTAACTGAATACCCTTGATTTCTTTCTCTTCCCTGATTGCCCTAGCCAGAACTTCCAACACTATGTTGAATAGGAGTGGTGAGAGAGGGCATCCCTGCCTTGTGCCAGTTTTCAAAAGGAATGCTTCCAGTTTTTGCCCATTCAGTATGATATTGGCTGTGGGTTTGTCATAAATAGCTCTTATTATTTTGAGATATGTTCCATCAATACCGAATTTATTGAGCGTTTTTAGCATGAAGTGCTGTTGAATTTTGTCAAAGGCCTTTTCTGCATCTATTGAGATAATCATGTGGTTTTTGTGTTTGGTTCTGTTTATATGCTGGATTACATTTATTGATTTGCATATGTTGAACAAGCCTTGCATCCCAGGGATGAAGCCCACTTGATCATGGTGGATAAGCTTTTTGATGTGCTGCTGGATTCAGTTTGCCAGTATTTTACTGAGGATTTTTGCAATGATGTTCATCAGGGATATTGGTCTAAAATTCTCTTTTTTGTTGTGTCTCTGCCAGGCTTTGGTATCAGGATGATGTTGGCCTCATAAAATGAGTTAGGGAGGATTCCCTCTTTTACTATTGATTGGAATCGTTTCAGAAGGAATGGTACCAGCTCCTCCTTGTATCTCTGGTAGAATTCAACTGTGAATCTGTCTGGTCCTGGACTTTTTTTGGTTGGTAGGCTATTAATTATTGCCTCAATTTCAGAGCCTGCTATTGGTGTATTCAGGGATTCAACTTCTTCCTGGTTTAGTCTTGGGAGAGTGTAAGTGTCCAGGAATTTATCCATTTCTTCTACGTTTTCTATTTTATTTGTGTAGAGGTGTTTATAGTATTCTCTGATGGCAGTTTGCATTTCTGTGGGGTCGGTGGTGATATCCCCTTTATCATTTTTTATTGCATCTATTTGATTGTTCTGTCTTTTCTTCTTCATTAGTCTTGCCAGAAGTCTATCAATTTTGTTGATCTTTTCAAAAAACCAACTCCTGGATTCATTGATTTTTTGGAGGGTTTTTTGTGTCTCTATCTCCTCAGTTCTGCTCTAATCTTAGTTATTTCTTGCCTTCTGCTAGCTTTTGAATGTGTTTGCTCTTGCTTCTCTAGTTCTTTCAATTGTGATGTTAGAGTGTCAATTTTAGATTTTTCCACCTTTCTCTTGTGGGCATTTAGTGCTATAAATTTCCCTCTACACACTGCTTTAAATGTGTCCCAGAGATTCTGGTATGTTGTATCTTTGTTCTCATTGGTTTCAAAGAACATCTTTATTTCTGCCTTCATTTTGTTATGTACCCAGTAGTCATTCAGGAGCAGATTGTTCAGTTTCCATGTAGTTGAGCAGTTTTGATTGAGTTTCTTAGTCCTGAGTTCTAGTTTGATTGTACCGTGGTCTGAGAGACAGTTTTTTATAATTTCTGTTCTTGTACATTTGCTGAGGAGTGCTTTACTTCCAATTATGTGGTCAATTTTGGAATAAGTGTGATGTGGTGCTGAGAAGAATGTATATTCTGTTGATTTGGGGTGGAGAGTTCTGTAGATGTCTATTAGGTCTGCTTGGTGCAGAGATGAGTTCAATTCCTGGATATCCTTGTTAACTTTCTGTCTCATTGATCTGTCTAATGTTGACAGTGCGGTGTTGAAGTCTCCCATTATTATTGTATGGGAGCCTAAGTCTCTTTGTAATTCTCTAAGGGCTTGCTTTATGAATCTGGGTGCTCCTGTATTGGGTGCATATATATTTAGGATAGTTAGCTCTTCCTGTTGAATTGATCCCTTTACCATTATGTAATGGCCTTCTCTGTCTCTTTTGATCTTTGATGGTTTAAAGTCTGCTTTTTCAGAGACTAGTATTGCAACCCCTGCTTTTTTTTGTTCTCCATTTGCTTGGTAGATCTTCCTCCATCCCTTTATTTTGAGCCTATGTGTGTCTCTGCGTGTGAGATGGGTCTCCTGAATACAGCAAACTGATGGGTCTTGACTCTTTATCCAGTTTGCCAGTCTGTGTCTTTTAATTGGAGCATTTAGTCCATTTACATTTAAGGTTAATATTGTTACGTGTGAACTTTATCCTGTCATTATGATATTAACTGGCTATTTTGCTCGTTAGTTGATGCAGTTTCTTCCTAGCATCGATGGTCTTTACATTTCGGCATGTTTTTGCAATGGCTGGTACCAGTTGTTCCTTTCCATGTTTAGTGCTTCCTTCAGGGTCTCTTGTAAGGCAGGCCTGGTGGTGACAAAATCTCTAAGCATTTGCTTATCTGTAAAGGATTTTATTTCTCCTTCACTTATGAAACTTAGTTTGGCTGGATATGAAATTCTGGGTTGAAAATTCTTTTCTTTAAGAATGTTGAATATTGGCCCCCACTCTCTTCTGGCTTGTAGAGTTTCTGCTGAGAGATCTGCTGTTAGTCTGATGGGCTTCCCTTTATGGATAACCAGACCTTTCTCTCTGGCTGCCCTTAACAGTTTTTCCTTCATTTGAACTTTGGTGAATCTGACAATTATGTGTCTTGTAGTTGCTCTTCTCGAAGAGTATCTTTGTGGCGTTCTCTGCATTTCCTGAATTTGAATGTTGGCCTACCTTACTAGGTTGGGGAAGTTCTCCTGGATGATATCCTGCAGAGTGTTTTCCAACTTGGTTCCATTTTCCCCCTCACTTTCAGGCACCCCAATCAGACATAGATTTGGTCTTTTCACATAATCCCATACTTCTTGAAGGCTTTGTTCATTTCTTTTTCCTCTTTTGTCTTTTGGTTTCTCTTCTCGCTTCATTTCATTCATTTGATCCTCAATCGCTGATATTCTTTCTTCCAGTTGATTGAGTCGGTTACTGAAGATTGTGCATTTGTCACGTACTTCTCGTGTCATGGTTTTTATCTCTGTCAGTTCGTTTATGGCCTTCTCTGCATTGATTATTCTAGTTATCCATTCTTCCATTCTTTTTTCAAGATTTTTAGTTTCTTCGCACTGGGTACATAATTCCTCCTTTAGCTCTGAGAAGTTTGATGGACTGAAGCCTTCTTCTCTCAACTTGTCAAAGTCATTCTCTGTCCAGCTTTGATGCATTGCTGGCAATGAGCTGCGTTCCTTTGGAGGGGGAGATGCACTCTTATTTTTTGAATTTCCAGCTTTTCTGCCCTGCTTTTTCCCCATCTTTGTGGTTTTATCTGTCTTTGGTCTTTGATGATGGTGACGTACTGATGGGGTTTTGGTGTGGGTGTCTTTCCTGTTTGTTAGTTTTCCTTCTAACAGTCAGGACCCTCAGCTGTAGGTCCCTTGGAGATTGCTTGAGGTCTGCTCCAGACCCTGTTTGCCTGGGTATCAGCAGCAAAGGCTGCAGAAGATAGAATATTGCTGAACAGCGAGTGTACCTGTCTGATTCTTGCTTTGGAAGCTTCATCTCAGGGGTGTACCCCACCGTGTGAGGTGTGGGGTGTCGGTCTGCACCTTGTGAGGGATGTCTCCCAGTTAGGCTACTCAGGGGTCAGGGACTCACTTGAGCAGGCAGTCTGTCCCTTCTCAGATCTCAACCTCCGTGTTGGGAGATCCACTGCTCTCTTCAAAGCTGTCAGACAGAGTCGTTTGCGTCTGCAGAGGTTTCTGCTGCTTTTTGTTTTGTTTACCTGTGCCCTGTCCCCAGAGGTGGAGTCTACAGAGACAAGCAGGCCTCCTTGAGCTGCTTTGGGCTCCACCCAGTTGGACTTTCCCAGAGGCTTTGTTTACCTACTTAAGCCTCAGCAATGGCAGGCGCCCCTCCCCCAGCCTTGCTGCTGCCTTGCCGTTAGATCTCAGACTGCTATGCTAGCAATGAGGGAGGCTCCGTGTGCATGGGACCCTCCCGGCCAGGTGTGGGATATAATCTCCTGGTGTGCCTGTTTGCTAAGACCCTTGGTAAAGTGCAGTATTGGGGTGGGAGTTACCCGATTTTCCAGGTGTTGTGTGTCTCAGTTCCCCTGGCTAGGAAAAGGGATTCCCTTCCCTCTTGTGCTTCCCAGGTGAGGCAATACCTCGCCCTGCTTCAGCTCTCGCTGGATGGGCTGCAGCAGCTGACCAGCACCAATTGTCCAGCACTCCCTAGTGAGATGAACCCAGTACCTCAGTTGAAAATGCAGAAATCACCCGTCTTCTGTGTCACTCGCACTGGGAGCTGGAGAGTGGAGCTGTTCCTATTAGGCCATCTTGCTCTGCCCCCTCTAGAAGATTTTTTAAATGTGAATGTATGGTATACTGTGTGTGGTAGGTACAAACTTGAGACCAAATACCACATTTATTAAAAAATAATTCATAGGCAGCATGGGCCCCTGGGCTGAAGAGCACTGGCCTCAGTTGAACTGAACTCTGAGAAGATGGAATCTGCCAATTTAAGCCAGACATCGGTAGAATCTAGAAGTGAAGAATTTCACAGAGAGAGGTCTCTGGGTATACCATACCACCTCAGCCTTACCAGGAAGTAGCATCTTGCTTACAAGAAGAGAGGAAGAAAGGTCTGGCCTGGAGGGCATCCAGGCTCAGAAGATCATAATTCCTACTACAGACTGCTGCCTGCCTGCCTGCCTTCCTGCCTGCCTTAGGTTATGAAGCCAATTAGGAACAGAAGAGGATAAGGAACTTTGATATGTTCCACTTTCCAACTCTCCATTAAATTGTAGAACCCATGGGTAAGGAAATTACCTTTTTTTTTTTTTTTTTTTTCTGCCTCAGAAGACAAAAAGCATTCCCTTGGAGATTGTCATCCTGTTTTTATGGGAGCCACTCCCTAGAGTTGAATAGCTTTTCCCTTTCCATGCTATACTGTCAGCAGTGCCACATGACATCTTCAACTACTGTTACCTAAAAAAAAAAATCTCTTGCTTCCTACCCTAGCCTGGGAAAACCAGTGACTGAAGCCAAATGCCTAAGAGGTGCTTTCCTCAAAAGAATCTCTGTCTCCCGCACTTCTGGGAAATAGGTGGAAAGCAGAATGAAACAAAGTGTTCCTTAGTCCAATTGTAGTGAAGTGGAAGGACTGAATATTCATAGACCTGGATTTCTTATACTAGCCTCTTCCCTCACTTGCTGTGTGAGTTGGGCCAAATCACCTAAACTCTCTGTGCCTCAGTGTTCTATCTCCCAAGAGAGGACAAAAGTACTATCTACCCCAAAATTCATTGCAATGATTGAAGAAGATTTGTATAAAATGCTTAGCAAAGAGTCTAGCAAAAATTTAAGAGTTCACAAAATATTATTTGTTAGAATGCAAATGAATGAGATTGTGAGAATGCTCAGAGTAACAGGGAAGAGCCCCTGTCTTATTCCATATCTATCTATCTCGAGTGACATGCAAGCAGATACTAAGTTATCTAAATCTAACTAAAGAGAACCAAGATTCCCCACAGATACCTTCAGTAGCACCATGCTTTGGATTCAACCATCTCTTGTTACAGGGAAGGGCAGACACATGAAACTGGGCATTCATTGCAAAAGCAATGACTCCTTTGAGACCAGCCTGGCCAACATGGTGAAACCCTGTTTCTACTAAAAATACAAAAATTAGCTGGATGCAGTGGGGGGCTCCTGTAATCTAAGTTACATGCTAGGCTGAGGCAGGATAATTGCTTGAACCCTGCAGGAGAAGGTTACAGTAAGCCGAGATTGCGCCACTGCACTCCAGCCTGGGTGACAGAGACTCTGTCTAAAAAAAAAAAAAAAAAAAAAAAATTCAATGACTCCTTAAACATGGAAAGAAGCTCTAGATTCCTCAATATTGAGGCCACTGAAGAGAAATAATCAATGGGTACCTCTACTGCTCAAGAAAGCTGGACTCCAAGACTAACTTGATTCATCCCTGAATAACTACAAAATTATCCTGGTTTCCCAGGAATTTTATTAGAAAGAGGAACAGAACAATCAGGACTGGTCTAGACTACAGACCCCTTTGTGTACCCTGAGCTATGCTACTCTGTTTACTAACATGAACATCAGATTGCCTTGATTGCTTAAAGGAGAAACTAGGAGTTATGTATAATTTGGGCTCTGACATGTTCCTACTTTAGATGAATAATTTCTTATTTGAAGAAAGAGGATGATACTGTGAATCATATATCTTTCCACAGGACTTGTTGAGGAAGAAAAGGAGATCATTTTATTTATTTACTTATTTTTTATTATTTTTAAGAATTTTAACTTTTATTTTAGATTCAGGGGTTACATGTACAGGTTTGTTATCTGGGTATATTGTGTGATGCTGAGGTTTTGGGTACATTTGATCTCATCACCCAGGTAGTGAGAGTACCAAATAGTTGTTCAACCATTGTGCCCTTCCTTCCATCCCTCCCACTCTAGTAGTCCCTAGTGTCTATTATTGCCATCTTTATATCCATGAGTACCTAATGTTCAGCTCCCGCTTACAAGTAAGAACATGTGGTATTTGGTTTTCTATTCCTGAATTAATTTAATTAAATAATGGTCTCCAGCTGCATCCATGTTGCTGCAAAGGACATGATTTCATTCTTTTATATGGCTACATAATATTCCATGCTGTATATGTATCACATTTTCTTTATCCAATCCACCATTGATGGGCACCTTGGTTGATTCCAAGTCTTTGCTATTGTGAATTGTGCTGTGATGAACATACAAGTGCATGTGTCTTTTTGGTAAAACAATTTATTTTCTTTCAGATATATACCCAGTAATGGGAGTGCTGGGTTGAAAGGTAATTCTGTTTTAAGTTCTTTGAGAACAATCTGCAGACTGCTTTCTGCAGTGGCTGAACTAATTTACACTCCCACCAGCAATGTATAAGTGCTCCCTTTAAAGACTTCTGGTGGAGTGTTTAAGGTTTTCTAGGTGTAGAATCATGAAGGTATAGCTTTGTCCATGAAGACAGATAGTTTGTCTTCTTATTTTTCTATTTGGATGCCTTTTATTTTCTCTTGCCTAATTGCTCTGGCTAGGATTTCCAGTACTATGCTGAATAGGAGTGGTGAGAGTGAGCATCCTTGTTCTCTTTCAGTTCTCAAGGGGAATGCTTCCAGCATTTGTTCCTTCAGTATGATGTTGGCTATAGGTTTGTCATAGATGGTTCTTATTATTTTGAGGTATGTTCCTTTGATGCCTAGTTTGTTGTGGGTTTTTTTTTTTTTTATCATGAATGGATGTTGGATTTTACCTAACACTTTTCCTGTGTCTATTAAGATGATCACATTTTTTTTTGTTTTTCATTCTGTTTATGTGGCGAATCCCATTTATTGATTTATGTCAAACCAACCCTCCATGCCAGGAATTAAGCCTCTTTCAATGTGGTGAATTATCCTTTTGATATGCTACTGGATTTGGTTTGCTAGTATTTTGTTGAAAATGTTTGTGTCTGTGTTCATCAGGGATATTGGCCTGTAGTTTTCTTTTTTTGTTGTTCTGTCTTTGCTGGGTTTGGGTATCAGGGTGATGTTTGCTTTGTAGAATGAGTTAGGGAGGAGCCCCTCCTCTTCAATTTTTTTGAAATAGTTTCAGTAGAATTAGTATCAGCTCTTCTTTGGCTATCTGATGGAATGTGGCTGAGAACCTATTTGGTCAGGGGCTTTTTTTGGTTGGTAGGTTTTGAATTGCTAATTCTGTTTCTGAACTTAATATTACTCTTTTCAGGGTTCCAATTTTTTCCTGACTCAATCTTAGAAGATTGTGCATTGCCAGGAATTTATCCATTTAGCCTAGATTTTCTAGTTTGTGCATATAGATGTGTCCATAGTAATCTCTGAGGATCTTTTGTATTTCTGTGGGATCAGTTGTAATGTAATATTTGTCATTTCTGATCATACTCATTTAAGTCTTTTTCTTTCTTAATCTAGCTAGCAGTGTATTGACCTTGTTTATTCTTTCAAAGAACCAACTTTTGGTTTCGTTTATTGCTTGTATGGATTTTTGTGTCACAATTTCATTCAGCTCTGCTATGATTTTATTTATTTCTTTTCTTCCGGTAGCTTTGAGGTTAGTTTGTTCTTGTTTTTCTAGTTCCTGTAGGTGTGATGTCAGATCAATAATTTGAGATCTTTCTAACTTTTTGAGGTAGTTGGTTAGCACTATCAACTTTCCTCTTAACACTGCTTTTACTGCATCCCAGAGATTTTGGTATGTTGTGTCTCTGTTCTCATTTACTTCAAAGAATCTTTTGATTTCTGCCTTAATGTCATTGTTTACTCAAAAATCATTCAGAAGCAAGCTGTTTAATTTTCACATAATTGTGTGGTTTTGAGAGATTTTGGCATTGATTTTTACTTTTATTCCACTGTGGTCTGCAAGCATGGTTGGTATGATTTTGATTTTTTAAAAAAATTATTGACACTTGCTATGGCCAAGCATGTGGTCTATCTCGGAGCATGTTCCATGTGCAGATGAGAAGAATGTATATTTTGTGGTTGATGGGTGGAGAATTCTGTAAATATCTATTAGGTTCAATATGTCAAGTGTTGAATTTAAGTCCAGGATTTCTTTGTTAGCTTTCTGCCTCAATAATCTGTCTAATGCTGTCAGTGGGATGATAAAGTGCCCCACTATTTTTGCGTGACTGTCTAAATTGAGAAATAGATAATTTTTAAACAACAACAACAATAGTTGCACTGTAATAATGCTGCCATTTAATAAGCATATAGTCTGTATTGTATCATTCAATTCTCTTAACAACTCTGTGAGATATGTATTATTAACTTGTGTATACAGCATATGAGAAAATTGAAGCTGAGAGAGGTTAAATAACTTGCTCAGAGTCTCATAAGTAATATTTTTAAGTTTCTGTCGCTACTGTGAATGATATTTATTTTCCTATTGTGTACCCTAATAAGTTGTTGATGATGTGTAGGAAAGGTATTGATTTTTCTAGTCTGATAATTCATTTAACCACTCTCCTGGACTTTCATATTTGTTCTAATATTTTATCCATTGACTACCTCTGATTTTTATATAGCCATATTTTTTGTGAATGATAGCAATTTTGTCTCTTGCTTTCTAATCCTTATTCTCTTATTTTTAAATTTATTTTATACCTTATTGCATTGGTTAGGACATCACCGTGTTGAATAGTAAGTGGTAATAGTGGCCATCCTTGTCTCTCATTTTAATATTTTGTCAATAAGAACTACCAATAACAATTCATATTTATTGAGTACTTTATATTGCCCAAGTAAGTGCCTTTATATATTTTATATCATTTAATCCTTGCAACAATACTATGAGGAGTATACTATTTTCTCATTTTTTTGTGGATAAGAAAAGTGAAGCTCAGAAAGATTAAGCAATTTTCCAAGATCACACAGCTTGGATATAATGGAACCAAGATCCCAACTGCTTTAGGGACTCCAAAGCTTGTACTCATAATCAAATTTACTTCCTCGTAATTTTCACAAGGTTTGTGGAGGAAGTTCTCTTCTAATCTTTATTGGATATGGATTTTTAACATGGATGGGCATAAAATTTTCTCAAATGTGTTTTCAACATCTGTTGAGGTGATTATGTGATTTGTCTTAGTCTGTAATTGTATTTAATTACTTTAATAAATTTGCTAATATTGAACTATGCATACATTCCTGAATAAACTCTACTTGATTATACTGCATCATTTTAATAAGCTGCTAGATTCTATTTTTATATAATTTTTATATTAATAAATAAGATTAGTCTATAAATTTCTTTTTCTTTCTTGTCCTGTCTGTCTGATTTGGGGGAGCAGTCCATCTTGTTGTACCCTCTGGAACTATTTCTATAAAATGAAAATTATCTGTGATTTGAAGGTTTGGAATTATCCATAAAATGTTTAGCTTTTCAATTTGTTCTATTATTTTTCTATGATTTTCTACTTTTTATTGGGTAAATTTTAGTAATTTTATTTTTCTAAAAATTTTCTCATTAAAACATATTAGTTTAAAATTTTATGTAGTATTCTTTTATTTTTGATGTTACCTTGGTACCCATATTTGTGTTCATATTTGACTTCCTGGTGATATTTTTTCCCCTTCTTCATTTTTTCATATTAGTACTTAATGAAGGCTTGACTCTTATAAACAGTCTCATTTTATGGATCATCTATAATTTATTTGTTTTGTATTTAACTGTTTTCTGTTTTTATCTTAATCTCTCCCCTCTAATTTCCATGGGCTTGTTTTATTTTTATTTTAGTTTCGAGACAGGGTCTGGTTCTGTTGCCCAGGCTGGAGTGCAGTGGTGCAGACATGGCTCACTGCAACCTCTGTCTCCTGGGCTCAAGGAATCCTCCCATCTCAGCCACCTGAGTAGCTGAGATCACAGGCATTTGCCAACAGGCTGGCTAATTTTTGTATACTTTTTGATACAGACTGTTTTTTGCCATGTTGCTCAGGCTGGTTTTGAACTCCTGGGTTCAAGCAATCTGACCGCATCGGCCTCCCCAAGTGCTGAGATTACAGGCTTGAGCCACTGTGACCGACCCATGGGTCTATTTTACTGTGCTGTTTTTTAAAACTAACACCTGGACTTTATAGCTTACTTTGTTTACTTTTCATTTGTTTATAATTTCTAATATATGAATTTAAGGCCATGTTTTTTTCTGAATATTGCTTTACCTTCATCTAACAGACTTGGATATGTACTTCAGTCATCATCTTTGATTTCTAAAGCATTTGCAATATCAATTTAAGTTCATTTTCAATTCAAGAGTTATTTAAAACTGTGTTTATGTTTTTAATTTATAGATATATATTGTGTTGAGCTTGTGTGATGGGAGTGGGGTAGTTGGTTATCACTTTACTGCTGATTTCTAATTACATTTGAGTCCTGCATGGCTGATTTCTGAGCCTGTATTCTCAATGGATACAAGTGGTAATAGTCTGTCCCAGTGTGTGCGTCTGTCTATTTCCCAATCTAGAGGCAGTGTGATGTTGGCTTTTTTATATTCAGCACCACCTGGGAGTGAGCATTTAAGGATGTGAGAAATGAGACTTAATGTCAGTTCTCAAGAGTCAGTTAGTCCACTTAGAGACATGTAGTCCCTTTCTTACAGACCCATCTTCACGGTTGGAAAGAAGGTGTTTGTCTTATGAGCCCTCTTTGTCAATCAGGACACACCATGTTGACTTATCTAATCCTAATGGTTTGTAGCTACCCTTTGGTTTCTGGGTAGTTGGTTATGGGCATATCCCATAGGTTGTGTGGCACTGAGGAAGTAGAATATTCCAAGTCCTGTCCTGGAGAAAAAACAATCCATCTGTCCATGGAGGCTAAGAGTTCTAGTTAATTTTTCTTCCAGTTAACTCCACTGCCTTCTTGCTCTTCAAACCCACGTGTTTCTAACAAAAGGGATGATTTATATATTACCTTGTATATTACCATATATTTAGATATTCTCAGCAAGATACAAACAAAACAAAATACATATTTGTCTTGCTTAGCAGTTTAGATGAATGCTTCATCTCCCTTGGTGCCTCATCTGTAGGAACTAGTATCATTGCCTTGTGACACAGGTCTATATCTCATATCTCAGAACAGGGCCCTCCTTTAGACTGCTTTCATGGTCTCTATCTCCTCCCACTGCTACTGGCAATGCCTTTACTGCTACCTCACACATACATCCTGAGAATAGTGGGCTTTAATTTGTTTTTCAAATGAATAGGGTTGTCCCCTCCCCCAAGTGGACTCCAGCACAGTGTTTCCTTTCTGTGACACTTCCATTGTTTTTAATGTTCTTACTTCCTTGATGACCCTTAATTGGGGTCTTTTGCAGACTAAGACTAATTGCCTTTTTTGTTTTCTCTTCTGTATCACTAATGACAGTGCAGAATAAAGTGGTACCTAACGTTGTGTTCTGCTAACCTTTCTGGCAGATAGCCCTATGCATTGCATTGGATTACCTATTAGTCTTTTTCTGTTTTATGGTCAATTTTCTACCCATTCAAGCTACTAAAAAATGATTTTCCATTATATGGGTACAAGGTAATCCTGAGACAAAACAAACAAACAAACAAACAAAAAACCAGACCTTCAGCTGAGATTCCAGGGTAGGGTAGTTGCACCAACCCACAGTTGTTATGAAGCCCCTATCTTTATACAGCTGAATTTGACCATTTATATGGACAACGCAGGTTAGTCTTGAACTGTGTGTGCTTCCAGTGAGGTTACTTGTACTCTGTGATTCAAAAAGTTCTGGTCATGTGTGTAGGCCACAGCATTCCTCAAAGAGAGGCATGATACCTTTCTAAGGCTGAGCCACATTTGCTGTAGAAAAATCTTTGCAATTCCTTTGCAGCAGGGAAATTTTTGCAACTCAAGATGAAGTGGGGCAGGGCGAGAAGGCTTCTTTGACCGCAAAAGTATCTGAAACTAAGGGTAAGGCCTTTGTGTACTTGTAGTCATCATTATACTTCATGAATAGCTCTTTCAAATGAATCACATTAATAGATCTCTTAGAACTGGAAAGGACTTTGAGGCTGCCTCATGTAGTTCCCTTCCTTCAGTGGGGAATGATATTTCTTTAATCTCCATTTTATAGGTGACGCAACTGAGTTCCACAAAAGCAATACCATTCTGTAGTCTCAGGTTCACCTGAAAACATTGCATTTGACTCTGCCACTGTTCATACTTAGCCCACCTTTTGATAGTCTGTCTTGTTCACTGCTTTGAGCTCATGATGCTCTCCAAGGAGCCCAACCTGGTTGTTACATGCTTTGCCCCTGGTAGGGAGAATTTTCATACCTGACTCCCATAATTGAGGGCAGATATGACACACTCTTGTTTGCCTATAGAGAATTGTTGTATGCTTTAATGAAGCAATACTTTCCTGAGCCTCTGGAGCTGTATGTGGTTCTTTCACGTGCAACCTGTCATTTTTCCAACCCTTTGATATATTAAAATATTGTTTCCAGTGATATTTCACAGTGCACATGTAATTATAAGGTATTGGACTCTAGAATATGTATAAGTTGTCCCATCTAATGGGACAGTCTATTCCATGCTTATACCATTCAGCTCGATGCTAAAACTGTTTTGGGAATTTTCACATACACCATTGACAAGACTAGCTCAGTAAGGCCATATTTGGTCTTTGGAAACAGAAAGAACTGGATTCAAACCTTTTCTCCACTATGAAACAGTGACCACATAAGTAGCTGTATTACCGAGGAAACATCACTTTAAGCATTCTGTGCCTAAATTTCCTTATCTTTAGTAGGATATTAGTAATATGTATCTCATGGGTTTGTTGTGAGAATAGAGATAATGTACATATGGAATTTAGCTCACATAATGACTACCATATGTAAGGATTTAATACACTATTATTATTGTTATCCTCCTCCTCATCATCATCTCTCTGTATTTCAGAGTTGTTATAAGATCCTTAAACAAAATGATGTAAACTATATAGCAGTTTCTCATCTCTAGTAGAGTCTCAAAAATAACCACTCTTATGAGTATCGTTATTAAAGTACTAGAAATAATAAATGAAGCTGTCGCATTTCTGGAACATGGCTTATTTGGTCACATAGGTGGTTTATCTTAAACAAATAGTACTGTTCAAATTTTCTAATTCAAGTCCACATGTTCCAGCCACAGAGTAGAGTGGTAAACATCATAGAATCCTTTAGAAATTGATACTTTCTCTGAATTTTCCCATTAAGTTTCTCAGTTTTCTAAATACAAGACTAAAACACACTCCCAGAGAATAATTTCGTTTGAGTGTAGAATTGTGACAAATGATATTACCAAGGTAGCTAACTAAAACATACACATAATTTTCAAGGCAAGATTTCTAGATGTTCTCTGATTACTTGGTCTTAATTATCCTTTGATGTCAGCAACCATCTGCTCACCCCTTCTCATACATAATTACCCAGCCAAACTTGTACACTGTACTGGAAATTTCAAGGGGTTAAGATTAAGAAAGACCTTGATCCTGCTTGCAGTCTCCACTACTTGCTAGCTCTATGTCCTTGGCCAAGTCTCCTAATGCCTCTGAATGTCAGTTTCCGTATCTATGAAATTGCTACAAAAATCATTTCCAAACCACTATCCAAAATCCTTGGTGCCAAATAAGTTTTATAATTCAAGTTTTATAGGTTTTTTTATTTTAAAAATACTGCATGTTGCATAGCACCTTCAGTGGGACAGAACCCGGTAATCAATCACATCAATATTTCTGCAACAAAGCATATGAATAGTTACACTGAGAGTGCCTCATGTCAATTCACAACAAGTTTTGTCACCAGGTAAGTTTTAGCAACAAACTTATGAAAAGCTGTTTGGTCTTCAGAGCTTTCTAGAGTCTGTAATTATTAATGATGGGCTGAAACTTATATCTGATCACATGAGATTGTTCTAGGGTTTACATGAAATGCATTATGTGTAGCAGGGGTCCTGATGAAAGAGAATTGATATTCTGACACATCTGGGTATGTGAAGACCCCCATATGTTTATTTGCTTGAGATAATCTGCAGAAGGCAAAAGGCTTTATGCAGAGCAGGGCTGTGTCAGAAACTGGATTTGTAGGGTTAGAGGAGCAATCTGATAGGATATGATGGTGTTTGTTCTCCAAGGACAGGAACCAAGTTTGAAAGTCTGAGCTAGGGTGGTGGGAGTGGGTTGTTGGGGAGATGTTGCTGCAGTAAGAAGCTGAAGATGTTTTTCTCACAGGAGTCTCACTCAGATACAGGATAGAAGCAATGTTGTTTCAGTGTCCAGGTGACAAATTATAGCACAGAACTGAAAGGGGCATTTCTACCCTTCCATGTGGACCCATTGTTGGTTTCAGACAAAGCTGCCAGAAAAGAGGGCAGCACCATTTAAGCCCCTTAGGGATGTGTAGCTGGGAGCACTTCAGAATCCATGCTCCCCCACAGTCCAGCAGGGGCCTCCGTGTTCCCACAGCCAGAGGTACTAGTACCATCAGTAACTGGACTGGGTTGGAGGGGCTACCAATATCATTCATTAGAAACACAAGCTCTGTCTGGTGAAAATGGATACATAACATACCAAAACTTATGGAGTGCAGCAATGTTCCCTACTAAGAGGGAAGTTGATAGTAGAAAATGCCTACATCAAAAAAGAAGATCTTAAATAACTAACCTAACATTACACCTCAGGGAACTAGAAAAAAGAACAAGCTAGGCCCAAAGTTGGTAGAAGGAAAGAAATAATAAAGATCAATACAGATATAAATGAAATGGAGAATAGAAAGACAATAGAAAAGATAATAAAAGTAGGAGTGGTTTTTGAAAAGGTATACAAAATTGGCAAATGTTTAACTAGACTAAGAACAAAGGAGAGAAGACCGAAAATCAGAAATGAAAGAGAACGCATTGCAACTGATGACTAAATAAAAACAAATGATCATAAGAATCTACTATGAACAGTTAATGCCAATAAATTAGATAACCTAGAAAAAATGGATACATTACTAGATACATACAATCTACAAATGTTGAGTCATGAAGAAATAGAAAATCTGAACAGACTAATGGTGAGTAAAGACATTGAATAAGAAATAGATAGTCCCACATCAAGGAAACGTTCAGGATCTGACGCCTTCACTGCTAAATCCCACCAATATTTAAATAACTAATACCAATTCTTATGAAACCTGTTCAAAAAATCTAAGAAGAGGGAATACTTCCCAACTCATTTTATGAGGCCAGAATTACTCTGACACCAAAAACTGACAAATACATAGGAACAATAAAAAACTACTATCCCTGATGAACACAGATATAAAAATCTTCAACAAAATACTAGCAAGATAAATTCAACAGCACATTAAAAATAACATTCGTTATGATCAAAAAAGATTTATCTCTGGGATGCTAGAATGGTTTAACATACACAAATTAATAAATGTTGTGCACCAATTAAAAGAATAAAGGACAAAAACCATATGATCATTTCAATAGATACAGAAAAAGCATTTAACAAAATTCAACATTCTTTCATGATAACAACTCTAAATACATTAGGTTTAGAAGGCAATATGATGTGGATATTTGTCCCCTCCAAACCTCATGTTGAAATGTGATTCCCAGTGTTAGAGGCGGGGGCCTGTTGGGAGGTTATTGGATCATGGGGGATGATCCCTCATGAATGGCTTAGCACCAATCCTTTGGTGATAAACGAGTTCTTGCTCAGTTAGTTCATGTGAGATCTGGTTGTTTGAAAGAGTCTGAGACCTCTCCCTTTGCTCTCTTGTTCTCACTCTTGCCATCTGTCAGGCACACTCTCCATTCATCTTCTGCCATGATTATAAGCTTCCTGAGGCTCTCACCCAGCTGAGCAGATGTTGGTGCCATGCTTTACAGGCTGCAGAACCATGAACTAATAAACCTTTCTTTATAAATTACCCGGCCCCAGGTATTCCTTTATAGCAATGCAAAAACAGCCTAATGCATAAACTTGATACTGAGGAGTTGCTGTAAAGATACCTGAAAATGTGGAAGCAGCTTTGGAACTGGGTAACAGATAGAGGTCAGAAAAGTTTGAAGGTTACAGAAGAAGACAGAAAGATTAAGGAAATTTTGGAACTTCTTAGAGACTCATTAAATGGTTGTGACCAAAATGCTGATGGAGATGTGGATAGTGAAGTCCAGGCTGATGAGGTCTCAGATGTAAATGAGGAATTTATTGGGAACTGGAGTAAAGATCATTCATGTTATGCCCAGCAAAGAATTTGGCTGCATTGTCTTCATGCCCTAGGGGTCTGTGTGTGTTTGAACGCAAGAGTGATGAATTTGGGTATCTGGTGGAAGGAATTTCTAAGCAGCAAAGTGTTTAAGAGATGGATAGGCAGCTTATAACATCCTACAATCAGATACAGGAGCAACGAAATGACTTAAAGTTGGAACTCATATTTAAAAAGGAAGCAGAGAAAAAAAAATGGAAAACTTGCAGCCTAGCCATGTCACAAAGAAGGAAAAGGTCTTTTCAGGAGTGGAATTCAAGCAGGCTGTGGAGCAATTTAGATTATCATGACTAAAAGGGAGCCAAGTGCCAATGTCCAAGATAACAGGGAAAAGGCCTTGAAGGCATTTCAGAAGTCTTTCGGACAGCTTCTCCCATCACAGGCCCAGAGGCCTAAGAGTAAAGAATGGCTTCATGGGCCAGGCCCAGCGTGCCAATGCCCTCTGACACCTCAGGAGGCTGCTTCGTGCATCCCTGCTGCTCCAGCTCCAGCTATGGTTCAAAGGGCCCTAGATACAGCTCAGACCACTGCTTCAGAGGGCATAAGCTGTAAGCCTTGGCAACTTCCATGTGATGTTAAGTCTGCAGGTGTACAGAATGCAAGGGTGAAGGAGGCTTGGTGACTTCCACCTAGATTTCAGAGTATGTATGGGAAAACCTGAGTGTCCAGGCAAAAGCCTGCTGCAGTAGCAGATTCCCCGGCAGAGAGCCTCTACTATGGCAGCACCAAGAGGAAATGTGAGGTTGGAACCCACACACAGAGCCCCCACCAGGTACTGCCTGGTGGAGCTGTGGGAAGGGGGCTGCTGCCCTGTATACACAAGAATAGTTGAGCCAGCAGCAACTTGCATCCTCAGCCTAGAAGAGCCACAAGCACTGGACTCCAACCCATCAGAGCAGCTACATAGTCTGCATCTAGCAAAGCCACAGAAATGGAACTGCCCAAAACCTTGGGAGCCCATCCCTCATACCAATGTGCCCTGGATGTGGGATATGGAGTCAAGGGAGATTATTTTGGAGCTTTAAGATTTAATGACTGCCCTTCTGGGTTTAGACTTACGTGGGGTCTATTGCCCTTTCCTTCTAGCCAACTTCTCCATTTTGGAATGAAAATGTCTGGTTAATGCCTATACCGCCATTGTACCTTGGGAGTAAATACCTTGTTTTTTATCTCACAGGCTCATAGGTGGAAGGAACTCTCTCCAGATGAGACTTTGGACTTTGGGCTTGGGACTTTTGAATTAATGCTGGTGTGAGTTAACACTTTGGAGGACTATTGCAAAGGCATGATTGTATTTTGAAATGTGAGAAGGATGTGAGATTTGAGGGGCCATGGACAGAATGATATGGTTTGGATATTTGTCCCCTCCAAATCTCAAGTTGAAATGTGATTCCAATGTTGGAAGTAGACCCGTTGGGAGGTGACTGAATCACAGGGGATGATCCCTCACGAATGGCTTAGCACCATGCTCTAAGAGAAAAGTGAATTATTGTGCAATTCGTACATGTAAGATGTGGTTGTTTAAAGGAGCCTGAGTCCTCCCCGCTTGCTCTCTTGTTTCCAGCTCTTGTGATAGGGTGTGTCTGCTTCCCCTTTGCCTTCTGCCATGATTGTAAGCTTCCTGAAGCCTCACCAAGAGCAGATGCCAGTACCATATTTCCTGCACAGCCTATAGTACTGTAAGCAAAAATAACCCTCTTTTCTTTATAAATTACCCAGTCTCAGGTATTTCTTGATAGTAACACAAATGGACTAACACAGAATGAATGTATTCAACACAATGAGGGTCATTATGACAAACCCACAGCTAACATCATACTCAGCAGTGAAAAGTTGAAAGCTGTTTACAATCAAGAACAAGACCAGGATGCCCACTCTTGCCACTTCTACTCAACCTAGTACTGGAATTCCTAGCCAGAGTGATTAGGCAAGAGAAAGAAATAAAAGGCATCCCATTCAGAAAGGAAGAAGTTTAAATGGTTTCTGTTTGCAAATGACATAATCTTATATATAGAAAATCCTAGAAACTCCACAAAAAAAAAAAACTCTTGGAAATTATAAATTCAGTAAGGTTGCAAAATTTAGTAGTGTTACTATACACTAATAATGAACTATCCCCCCCAAAAAATCAAGAAAACAGTCTCAATTATAATAGTATTAAATAACAAATAAGATACACTATTTAGGAATAAAGACCAAGGAGGTAAGAGATTGCTACACTGAAAGCTATAAAATATTAATGAAAGAAATTGAAGAAGACACAAATAAATGGCAAGATGTTCCATATACATGGATTGGAAAAACTAATATTGTTAAAATGTCCATACTACCCAAAGCAATCCACAGATTCAATACAATCCCTATCAAAATTCCAATGATATTTTTTCACAAAAATAGAAAAAAAAAATCCTAATATTTGTGTGGAGCTACAAAAGAGCCCAAAGGACCAAAGAAATCTTGAGTGAAAAGAACAAAGCTGTAGGCAATACAATGCCTGTCTTTAAAATATATCACAAAGCTCTATTAATCAAAACAGCATGGTACTGTCATAAAAATAGATATATAGACCAATGGAACAGAATGGAGAGCCAAGCAATAGGCCCACAAATTTAAGGTAAATGGATTTTTGACAAAGATGCCAAGACTACACAATGGGGAAAGAACAGTCTCCTTAATAAATAGTGAGGGCATAACTGGATATCCACAGGCAGAAGCTTCACTCATAATACACACAAAGACCAAGTCAAAATGGGTTGAAGACTTAAATATAGTACTTGAAACTGTAAAACCAGTAGAAGAAAATATAGGGAAAAACCTCTGTGACATTGATCTGGGCAATGATATTTGAGCTATGATCCCAAAAGCATAGGCAACTAAAGCAAAATTAGACAAATGGGATTACATCAAGCTAATCAACAAGGAAATACAAGTTAAAATCACAATGAGATATCACCTCATACTTGTTAGAATGACTATTATCAAAAATATGGAAGATAACAAGTTTTGGTGAGGATGTGGAGAAAGGGGAGCCTATGTACAGGCACACCTTCTTTTATTGTACTTTGTTTAATTGTGCTTTGCAGATATAATTTTTTTTTTTTTTTAACAAATTGAGGGTTTGTGGCAACCCTGCATCCATCAAGTCATTCAGCATCGTTTTCCAACAGCCCAACAGCATCTTCTCGCTTCATATCTCTGTGTCACACATTGGTAATTCTCACAATATTTCAAACTTTTTCATTATTCTTATATCTACCATATTGATCTATGATCAGTGATCTTTGATACTACTATTGTAATTGTTTTGAGGCACCATGAACTATGCCCATACAAGATGGCAAACATAATCAAGAAATGTTGTGTGTGTTCTGACTGCTCCACCAACCCACTGTCCTCCCATATCACTCCTTCTCCCTCTTCTAAGGCCTCCCTATTTTCTCAGACACAACAATATTGAAATTAGGCCAATTAATAAGCCCACAACGGTCTCTAAGCATTCAAGTGAAAGGAAGAGCCACATGTCTCTCCCTTTAAATAAAAAAGTAGAAATGATTAAGCTTAGTGAGAAAGGCATATTGAAAGCCAAGATAGACCTAAGCTAGGCCTCTTGTACTAGTTATCCAAGTTATGAATGCAAAGTAAAAGTTCCTGAGGGAAATTAAAAGTGCTACTCCAGTGAACACATGAATGATAAGAAAGCACAACAGACTTATTGCTAATACGGGTAAAGTTTGAGTGGTCTAGACAAAATATCAAACCAGCTACAACATTCCCATTAGCCAAAGCCTAATCCGGAGCAAGGCCTAACTCTCTTCAATTGTATGAAGGCTGAGAGAGGTTAGTAAAGTGTGGAAGAAAAGTTTGAAGCTAGCAGTGATTAGTTTATGAGGTTTAAGGAAAAACGCCGTCTCCATAACATGAAACTGCAAGGTGAAACAGCAAGTACTGAAGGAGAAGCTGCAGCAAGTTACCCAAAAGATCTAGCTAAGATCATTGATGAAGGTGGCTACCACTAAACAACGGATTTTCAATATAACAAAATAGCCTTCTATTGGGAGAAGATGCCATCTAAGAACTTTCGTAGCTAGAGAAGTAAATGTCTGGCTTCAAAAATTCAAAGGACAGGCTGACTCTTGTTAGAGGCTAATGCAGCCAGTGACTTTAAGTTGAAGCTAATGTTCATTTACCATTCTGAAAATCCTAGGGCCCTTAAGAATTATGCTAAATCTACTCTGATTATGCCCTATAAATGAAAGAACAAAGCCTGAATGACAGCACATCTGTTTACAGCATGATTTACTGAATATTTTAAGCCCACTGTTGAGATACACTGCTCAGAAAATGATTCCTTTTGACATATTACTGTTTGCTGACCATGCACCTGGTCACTCCAATGTTCTGATGGAGATGTACAAGTAGATTAATGTTGTTTTCATGCCTTCTAACACAACATCTATTCCGCAGCCCAGGGATCAACGAGAAAATTTGAATTTCAAGTCTTATTGTTTAAGAAATACATTTTGTAAGGTTTTAACTGCCATGGATAGCAATTCTTCTGATCAGTCTGGACAAAGTAAATTGAAAACCTTCTGGAAAATATTCACCATTCTAGATGTCATTAAGAACATTTGTTATACATAGGAGGATACCGAAATATCAGTATTAACAGGAGTTTGGAAGAAGTTGATTCCAACCCTCTTAGATGACTTTGATTGGGTTTAAGACTTCAGCAGAGAAAGTCAGTGCAGATGTGGCAGAAATAGCAAGAGAAGTAGAGTTAGAAATGGAGCCTGAAAATGTGACTGAACTGCTTCAAACTCATGATAAAACTCAAACAGATGAGGAATTGCTTGTTATGGATGAGCAAAGAAAGTGGTTTCTCAAGATGGAAAGTACTCCTGGTGAAGATACTCTGAAGATTGTTGAAATAACAAAGGATTTCGGATATTACATAAACTTGGAGGGTTGGAGACCATTGACTTCAATTTTGAAAGAGTTCTGCTGTGGGTAAAATGCTATCAAACAGCATCTCATGCTACGGAGAAATCTTTCACGAAAGGAAGAGCTCATTGATGTGGCAAACTTCACTGTTGCATTATTTTAAGAAATTGCTACAGCCACCCCAATCTACAGCAACCACCACCCTGATCAGTCAGCAGTCATCAACATGCAGGTAGGATCCTCCATCAGTAAAAGGATTATGAGTCACTGAAAACTCAGATGATCAATAGCATTATTTTTAGCAATAAAGTATTTTTAAATTAAGCTATGTATATTGTTCTTTAGACATAATACTATTGCATACTTACTATAGTATTATGCAAATGTAACTTTCATATGCACTGAGAATCCAGAACATTTGTATGAATCACTTCATTGCAATATTTGCTTTAACTGAAATAGTCTGGAACCAAACCGTCAATATCTCCAAAGTATACCTGTACATTGTTGGTAGGAAAGTAAATTAGGACAACCATTATGAGAAACAGTATGGAGGGTCCACAAAAAGTTAGAAATAGGACTACTATATGATCCAACCATCCCAGTACTGGGTATATATTTAAAGGAAATGAAATAAATATGTTGAGGATATAGCTGAATTCCCATTATGGCAGCATTATTCACAGTAATCAAGATATGAAATTAGGCTATGTGTCCATCAATGGATGACTGGATAAAGAAAATGTAGTACATATACACTATGGAATACTATTCAGCCTTAAAAAGGAAGGTATTCCTGTCATTTGTGACAACATGGATGAACCTGGAGGACGTTATATTAAAGGAAAGATGCCAGGGACAGAAAGACAAATGCTACATGATCTCACTTATATGTGGAATCTTAAAAAGTTGCTTAACTCAGAAGCAGAAAGTAGAATGGTAGTTACCAGAACCTGGGGGTCAAGGACCAGGGAGATATTGGTCAAAGGGTATAAAGTTTCAGTTAGATCTCTCAAGAGATCTACTGAACAACATGGTGACTGTAGTTAATAAGAATGTATTGTATTCTTGAAAATTGCTGGCCAGGTACGGTGGCTCATGCCTGTAATCCCAGCACTTTGGGAAGCCAAGACAGGTGGATCACTTCAGCACTCAAACTCTTGAGCTCAAGAGTTCGAGACTAGCCTGGGCAACATGGCGAAACCCCATCTCTACAAAAAATACAAAAATTCACCAAGTGTGGTGGCACATGCCTGTACTCCCAGCTACAGGCAGAAGTGGGAGGATCGCTTGAACCAGGGAGGTTGAGACTTTAGTGAGCTGTGAATGAAACACTGCATTCCAGCCTGGGTGACAGATTGAAACCCTGTCACAGGGTCTCAATAGCAAGAGAACTAGAATTAGAAATGCAGACTGAAAAATGTGACTGAATTTGAAGAAAAAAGAAGAAAAACAATTGCTAAGAGAGTAGATTTTTAACAGTTCCTACTATAAAAAAAAATTAAGCATATGAGGTAATGCATACATTAATTAGGTCAGTTTAGCCACTCTACAATGTATACATGTTTCAAAACATCATGTTGTACAGAATATATGCAATTATTTATCAATTAAATGATAAATACATTTTAAAGACAAAAAATAAGTAATAAAAATAAGACCATCACAATGAAAAAATATGAAGAAAATAAAATGAAAAAAATGAAAGTTCCTTAATAAGAGGAAGGCTTTTGGCTGTCGTGGTCCCCTCTGGATCCCCAGTAACTGAGCAACTGCTTGTGACTAAGAAACATTTGTTGATCGAATTTGTTGGCAGTTGACATTCATGAAGAGAGTGAGAGTGGAAGAACAACATGAAAGAACTGTTCCTGACAACTATTAGAAATAACTGGGTAGAGCTTAAGGGGGACTGAGACCCTCTATTACACAGGTGGGGATACAAGTCAGTGAAATTTGAGTTATTAAAGTGCATGTCATTTCATTTGTAATCAGGGTCAGGTATGGTGTGAGGAAACTTGAGGCCTAACACTTTACAAAGGTTCAAAAACGTCTTCTGTTGGGTTTTAGGTATTAGATAGCTAAGCTTCATATAAACACCAAGTGGGCCTTGGAAAGTGTCTAATTATAAAGAAGGCCTTGGGGGTGGGGTGAGTGTGGACAAACAAGGGCTTATTCTGGCAAGTTCTCTTTGGGCTTAGCTGCTCCATTTGATCTTTGTGATATTACTTTGGAAGAAGAAAGAGGCAATAGTCATTGGTTGGGAAAAACAGGAAAAAGGAAAGATTTTTCTGTTGTTCTTCACTGTGCTAAAGGAAACCAGTTTTACTTGAGTTATTACTATTAATGTGAATTCATTTGCACCCATGCCCTGGCTAAGCATGGGGAAATGCAAGTTATATATGTCAACTATCTAGAATTTTTCCTGACATATGATAGACATTTAGTAATGTTTTTTAAATGGATGACATTCTCCTGTATATTTTTCTCCTCCTTCCTTGATCCCTGACTATGAGTTTCTTAAAGGCAAGGAGCACGGATATAGTTCTAGCTTTGTATCTTCTATGACTAGCATGCTTCTTGACACAGAATAGGTGTTCAAAAAAAAAAAAAAAGGTTATTCATTGCATGAGACATGATGATTAGGATATGGATTATTACATACAAATTAGTGCCACAGAAATATTTAAAAGAAATTATTTCTCCCAAGCTGATTTAATTCCATCTGATACGAACACTAATAATTTGCTTAGCTAACAGTTTTTTTTTGTTTGAAATGCAAAAGGTAAGTTTATTCTGCCCTAGGTCTGGGATTATTATAAAACTGAGTCGGCTAGATCCAAATGAATGTGGTTTTCCTGTTTGGTTTCTTGTCATGGCTTTTTAACCTTCCTTTCCCATAAATCAGAATACAGCACAGAAAGTCTTTTTCTTCATAAGATTTGGTATGCCATGGCTACTGGTTTCAGTTTGCTCACATTTCCTAAGTAATCCCTTACCTCATTCTGGTTGATGGCTATTTTTAATAAGACCTTCATGACTTGCTGCTCTCCTAAATTAGTTTATTCATTTGTCCGCAAGTTGACTTTAAAAAGGCTCCACTTGAGGAGGCTCAAATCATTATTCATTCCATATCCTCTCTCACTTATGACAAGGCTAGACTTTGTTCCCTTTCTCTGTTCCCAGTTTTATTCATATGAACCCTCTCTGTTCCTTAACCTCTTCTTTAAGTGGAACATTTCCTCCTTTTCTTTGCCACCTGAAATATGCTCTAAACATTTGAACTGATGAATTATATTCTTGTTTGTGTCCTTCCTTCTTCCTCTATTTTCATCTCAGCCATTTCTTGGCCTCTTTGATCTACTGCTGCAAATAAGACATTGTCTCTGAATGTTTCATTCTGGAAGGTGCAGCTCTATGCTCTTCATAGTAAGCAAGGGAGAGATTCTTCACTCATGCAGTACCTGCAATGGCTCTATGCTTTCCCCATTGCATGAACCAACTCTTTTCTTTCTATGGCATGTCTTTCACTTGGTTCACAAATACTGCATGTTTTTTGATGCTTGGCAGAGTGCTAGGCATTGAAGAGAGAGTGGTGATCATGGCCTTGCCAGCAAGCACTGATCTTATTTATTTAGTTTATGGACAGTCAACTCTTTCAACCATGCTATGGATAAAAGTAGTTTCAAAATTATTTTTATCTTTTTGATTGCACATGTACTCATCCTGATTAATCGTACATTGATCATACATTTGTATTTATTGATGTATAAAATTCAACAACCCTATAGTGCACTGGAGAACTGACTGGCTGGTCCATTCAAATGCGTTCATGGAATATCCACAGGGGGCCATACAATATTTGTCCTATTTTTCTTGCACACACATTTCTATTGCTTCCTGTATTCGCTATCTTTGTAGGCATCTGGAGGGCAAGGGCCAGGTCTATGTGACTTAATTTGTAGGGAAATTAGGTCAGAGGCACATCACTCTTATGTGAATGTGTTATATATTCAACAGATTATTGATTTACTGGATTTAATGAATTTTCTTTTCTCTGTGCTTTCTAAGGAAAGTAGTAACTATTAAATGAAACAAAATAAGCACAGGCTATAAAGGTTTAGCCCTAATTGTGAGGAGGCTTTAAACATGGGTTCTTATCTTCTGTGTCTTCTGTCCTTACTGATTTTCATATTCCACCCTTAGCTCAAGCTATGCATTTGATATTGTTGACTTCTCTTCATTGCTAGTTTGGGGCCTGCCTCCCTTGCTGTGAAGTGGATGGATGACACCCATTTTTTTTCTAGTTAAGCAGATTAACTGATAAGTTCTGGTGTCAAGTTTGTTGATGCTTCACAACCAGAGAGGTTTTAAACTACCTTGTCTGACAGCTGAGTCATCCAGCCATCAAGTCTTTCTATAATACATTTTTCTTTCTTATTCAGAAACTTTGAAACGATCCCTTCACCAACTCAGGGGAATGTGTGGGGCTTTATGTTTTGTTTTAGTGCCTTCCTTTTTTGCGTGTGATTTGGTACAGTAAATTATTTGAAAAATGACTACCCCTTTTTATAGGAGCTTTACAAATGATCTTCTGAGTAAATGGCCTAGTCCATGTCTCTGGGCCGATATAGAAACAGCTTTGGGCTCAGTCCACCCAAAATGGTCTGGGGAGAGAATCTCCTGAGATGAAAATGTATTTTAATTTTTTTAGTACAAGCAGGCCTTCCAAAGGTGGCAGAAAGCATGGAACTTATCTTAAAGTACTGAGTTGGTTTTAGATGTCATTTTGAAAGTAAGATAATTTGATTGTTTAAACACTACAGTTTTTTTTTTAAAGTAATGCATCATAGCCAATCAAAATTCCCAAGCCAGAAAAAAATGGTTTTTCAATGTAGCCAGCCTACTTTAAATCTAGGATATCCCAGGGGCTTGGCTAAACTAGCCATGAGATTGCTCCCCAACCCCACTGTCACCTCCAGTCTTTTAAATCAAAAAGCATAAAAATGTATGGCAGCAAAGAAAGATGCTCTGAGGCATGGACTGGCCTTGACTCCTAATATGGTCAGATTGCAATTAACCAGAGGATCAGGGGCACTGTTAGGAATTTTAAATTTCTGTTAAACTCAAAAGCCTTATTTTTGTTTGAAGCTTCTTGGAGTTGAGTCTTGCTTTAAAGTGTGAATGCAGAAGTCTGCCTTTGAAAACATGGTGTGGATTACTGAAAAGATAGTATGAATGACTGAGAACCCTGGAGGTCACGGGTATCAGAATCAACCTTGTTGGGGGAAGGACTCTTTAGCAGTGTGATTTGCAATTTTTCTTCTCCAAAATATTCCTCTTTCATCTACTCCCCAAACGCCTGCAGTGCTGTCTACATTTTCACCTCTGCAACTCATTCCTTTGATTCAAGCATTGTTGCCCACTCCAGAAAGGTTCTCCTAATATACACAGAATCTAAAAGGAGCAATAAATGAAATTGATAAGACCATACAGCAAAGAAGTCAATCAGATTGTCTCCTTTCTGGATACAGGAAGGAAATGGGCAGTGACTATAGCTCATTGGGCTTTAGGGTATCTGGGAGAAGTCCTTAAAAGGAAGATTGGAACACAGGAAGGGAAAGAACACAATAAAACTAATTTCATAATATTTTTAAGAATAAGCCTGTTATGTCCATGGATCATTAACTTAAACTGTAGAGAGAAGACTGTGATGTCAGCTTGTGTGTGTGTGTGCGCCTGTGCACATGCGTGCACTGGGCGGGGGGGTGGTGGGGGGCGGGCACTTTTTTCAAAGTGCAATATAGCAAAAAAAATTATTCTTTGAGGCTGCTGCTTGTGGGATTCTAGACAGTTTAGATTTTACCACAAATCTATAAGAGAAAGTAAGGAATTTGAAGATTGTGTCATATAAATAAAACAGGATACACTCACCATCACCCTCCCCAAGCAAATCCAAATAGAACCTAAGGTTGGGGGAAGAATGATAAATCCTCAGTCCCCACCCGCCAATATAGTCATGATAGATGTCTGATAATTTCAACCATAGTGTAGGGAGAATGGTGTTCTGTCTCTTTACCTCTCTCTTAAGAACAGAATTAGGGGATGTTTGCTTTAAATTACAAAAACCTGAGTTAAGAGTTCTTTCTGGCCTTACATGGTGGTGAAAATTAAAAAGGGTCAAAGACAATCTCACGATTAGTGAGAAAGTATACCCTTCCCACCCCCTGCCATCTACGAATCCCATTTACAAAGACGCCCCGTGTCTTTCAAAACAGAGCCCGCAAATTACTATGAAAATCTGCCCCAAGAGGCTGTGCTCAAGTAGAAGTCAGAGCCTTTGTTAGCAGGGGTTTGTGGGGGATGGCACCATAGTGAACACAGTTAAGCCTCACTAATTCCCTGAATGAGGGAAAGGCCAATCTTGATTTGTAAGAAGCTTGAATTTGAAAATACGTTTAAAGAAATGCCATGTTATTATTTCTAAAAACCTGCAGTCAAACTGCTGGCTGGGGTCTGTGCTCTGAGCTGGCTAGACTCTTAAGGCCTCAAACAAACAGATAAGGACTATAATTAGCATATTGGTCATTTGAATGCAAAGTGCACTTAGAGTGGCGCTTTAAAAATGTGTGTTAGCATACTCTCTTAGCAGGCTGTCACTTTTCTATGTTTATAGTATTAATTTGCCTAGCAACCTGCCCCCTTTCCTTTTTGGCAGTAAACTTTAGCCTCACATGTCAGAATTCGTTAAATTTTCCATATTAGCAGCCGGAATGAATAAGTAAGTGTGTGTGTGTATGTGTGTGTGTGTGTGTGTGTGTGTGTGTGGCGGGGTTTACTGTGCGAGAGAGGTGGTGAACCACTTTTTAAAATAATTATGAACATATTGTAAACTTCTGTTCTGCTGACCTTTACAATTCATCAGTTAATTGATATTTATTTATTGAGTAGGGAATGTATTCTCTCAGATGATTAAAAAGGGTAGGAGGGGCAAGCTGTTTCAAATGCCCTTCCCTTACAAGTGATCATATCAAGTGAATATGAGATAACATTGACTGTAAGAAGTTCTTGCATTATCGCAAAAAAAAGGATTGATTATGAAGTGCAACAGGTGCTTAATTATATGAAACAACAGCACATTAAGATCTGCATCTATCAAACACATCTTCCATGGTCAGCCAATCCTGTGTGCACATATTAACTTTGTTTGTAAATTCACACTTGAGACCACTTAATTTGAAGTGTAACTGAGTTATGTTTGGGAGGAGAAAACAGAAGAGAAGATTAATACAGCTTCAGTTTTACCCAAATATTCAGTGTCTTCATTATTTTGCTGTGGACATGGAAGAAAAAGGGGATGTTGATTGCCAACTGTCTGGTAATCAGGACAGGGCTTGCAAAAAAAAAAAACAAACAAACAAACAAAAAACAAACCTGGGTAAAGCCTCCAAGAAGACCAAATTTAATGCTTTCTCCTTGAGAAATTTCCCCCACCCCACCCCATTCCACTTCCTGGCCTTCTTCAGACACTCAGAGACATCAGACACTGAGACAGATCAGGAGAGAATAACTACAAGCCTGTGGAAGAAAAATAGTCCTTAAGTAATGATATCCCTAATACAGGGGTTCCCAAATTTTGCTGCACATCAGAATCTGAGGAGATTAGAACCTGAGGAGATTTTTAAAAATCCTAGTGTCCAGATTCATGCTGTCCAATTAAGTTAGAATGTCTAGGGGTAGGGGCCAAGCACTAGCATTTTATAAAAATCACCAGGTGGTTCCCTGTGCAGCCAAATCGAGAACCACTACTCTAATGCTTTCCCACTTTACATGCATTTAATTTATATTTAACCTTCCCAATTACCCTAAGAAGAAGGTGCTGTTGGATCCCTCATTTCACAGATGAGGAAACTGAGGTTCAGAGGGACTAAATAAGTTGTCCAAGGTTATCAAACTATCAAATAGTGAATCTGGGATTTGAAGGCCAGCAGTTTAATTACAGAGATTGCATGCTGAACATCTATGTAATAATGCCCCTCCTGGCTTTTGTCCTTGTATCCAGTACCATTACACTAAATTTGATATAGAACAATCCCACATCAATGTGGTGAGAGTTTATTAGACATCTGTTATGTATATCATACCCGTTTTAGTCACACTGTGAGCCTCTAGGTAGATTCCAGGAAATATGGCTAACTTCTGATCATTCAAGGAGCTTTCTAGGTAACCCTGGCTTGGTTACCATTTGTTATGGTAAAGCTTAATTAGTCAAAGACTATCAGAGAGAAGACTACAGCCCCACAAACTCAAATTTATTGTGTAGTTTAACAACTGAGTATCTCCAGTAATAAATGCAAGTAGCAAAGCAGGTTTAAGGCATCACTGGTAAGAAAAGAGTAGTCACTCAAAGGAGGCGGGGTAGTTATGGCCTTTTACAACTGCTGTGTGACCTTGGGAGAAAGTGTTTTCTGTTAACTTTGCAACTGGCTTTATCTGTGCATTCTCCCAGCCTGATCAGTGGCAGGGGTGCTTTCTCTTAGCTCAAACTGACTTTCACTCTTTCAGTTCTGGCTAAGTTTTGACTCTTTCAGGTTTTGGTCCTTTTCAGAAAGGAATGAGCCTGAGAAAAATACTGACATTCAGATCAACTATCAATAATGTTGCTCCTCTTCAGACAAGTTGGTAAAATAGTTAACGGAAAAATGTATGTAAAAACCAGGCAAGTCTGAATAAAGTCAGTATTTGAGTTAGTAGTCATATTACTAATATCAGTTTCCAGGGATTTGTCAATGTACTGCGGCTGTGCAAAATAAAATCAATATAATATATCAAAATATTGGGGGAACTTGGTGAAGGATAATGGGAACTCTCTGTACTATTTCTGTAACTTCGTGTAAGTCTTAAACTACTTCAAAATAAGAAAGCTATAAAAGATGTTTAATGGGAGAACCGGTTTGTGTTATCTAAATAAGACTTTTCTAAATTAGTCTGACTTTATGCTTTTCCATGAATAACCCAAAATTGGTTGTCCCAGTGTTCTCTTTTATGCTTCTAGATTTGAATATTGGGTAGAGTAGTGATATCAGTGGATTAGTCAACATCCATATCCACCAGGTACAGATCCCTTTGGGATTAGAAATAAAAGACCAGTTTGTTCATCAACAAGATGCCATTTGAGTAGAATCTCAAAATATGTGTTAAATATCACCAGGTAGGGAAAGGAGGGAGAAAGTTGTGGTAGGCATAGGGAAGAGCAGGAGGAAAGGCACAGAGATATGAGTCAAGGCACATCAAGGAAACAGAGGAAGTTTGATACGGCTGACTGTCGGGGTATAAGGGAGGCATGGTGGGAGAAAACCCTGGAAAGATGAGTTACAGCTGGAGTGTGACCATCTGGATGTGATTCTCCTCTCTCTGAAATTAAAGAATTTAGACTTCTTTTGTAGTACTTACTACATCTGTCTTGTATCACAGTTTCCTGGGTGTATATTTTCTCTTCCCAACTAGATTCCAAGTTTCTTGAGGAGATGGGCCAAGTTTGGCTCACCTATGTAGCATCTATAGCACCTGGATATGTGTTTTGCACTTAGTAGGAGCTGAATAAGTCTGTCCTAGGAATTTCTAATGTATCACAAAGATGCCACTGATATTCCCTCTCAAGAACATCTGGAGCCCACGAGAATATAGAGTGATGTTTTTACCTCCAGGGAAATGAAAGTTGGAAGCAGAAAAGCCCACAAGCAATTTCGTTCAATCTCTCTTTTTTGTAGGGCTTTGGTGACTGGGTTCGGCCATGCCCTGCCATCTTTGACACATAGCTCTCCTTTCCCCGGACCATGCCCATGATGATGCCCTTTGAAGAGAGGTAATGTGCCTTGCCTTAGTCAGTTTGGCATTCTACTCACACCTCCCTCTATTCAGCTTTACTGGAGAGTTGCAGAGGTTCCTCACCCCTTCACCACCTGTTCCTCACGTCTCTGAATTATAGTGGATACATGGGTTCAAGAGGGACCTGGAGAGGGTAGGTATGGAACTCTTCAAGATTGTTTCCAGGATTTGGCTGACATAAATTTTCTGAGATGATCTCCACCATTTGCCTTTTGGTGATTTGTTTTCCCTTCGCCTCCTGAGAGAAATGTTCTATTGCTCACCATTTCAGATGGTTGGGAGTGGGGATGGGGGCACTTCTGTTCCTGACAACCTCATTATGTGGTTATCAGGAGCAGACACTGCCCAGGTTGTCACGACAACCAGCAATGATTCAAAGCTTCCCTGAAAGGTCTGTATCTCCGGCAAATAATCAGCCTTTAGCTCTCAGCAGATGCTGAACTGAGCAGCCAATCACAGGTGAGCTGGAAAAACATGACATCATAGTCCAGCCGGTCCAAAAAAAATAAAAATAAATAAGATTTGGTTTTCTATTTACCTCCTTCATTCTTTATCCCCTAGATTTTGTTCTCTACTTTCTCCTTCTCTTTTTTCTATTTGGTAAAATGGGGAAAGCAATGAAACCAACTTTCCAAATTCAGTTCACTCTGCAGGTTGGACTTAGGTTCCAGTAGTGCAGTGATCGGGATCACGTAAGGAAGGAATATATAATGTGATCTACTTGGGAGAAAAATCAAACAGAGCATCAGCTCAATTAAACAATGTGGTTTGATATGTAGGACCATGGTGGAAGCAGGGCTAATTAAAACCAAGTCAGAGGAGAGGAACTTTCTAATTCTCATATTAATTCACCCAGAGCCACCTGGATTTAATTGTCTTCTGTTTTTCCTTCACTAACTCCCTGGTGGAAGGGAAGAGGGCAAAAGCTGGGGGCTTCAGAAAGCTCCTAAGTTCTACAGGGCAGGTCTCTAACGGGGGATAATTGTAGTGAAAGAAGGTCAGGAGAAATCCTTCATTCCCAAGCTGCCACCATTTAGGAAGCATATGTAAATGCGACTCATCAAGTCTGTTAAGGAGATGTATAGCTCAAAAATCTGCTAAATCTGCTTTTGTTCCATTAGCTGTTTGTATCCATACAACAATCCAAGGAGATAGGCAAGGCGGGTTCGACGAAGGAGAAAACTAGTGCCCAGCAAAATTTGAGTCTTGTTCAGGATTTCCTCTCCAGAGGCTAGAATATAACCTGGGTTTCCTGATTTCCAGGAAAGAACTCTGAAGACCCAAGAGAATAGTAATTTCCCAGCCATGGGCTTTCCTCTTTCCCTCACCTCTGATTTTTCAGAGACCTAGGACAAGACCTCTTGGCATCTCTGATGCTCCTTGCTCTTTGCCCAGCAGGTAACCTACAATGCTGCCTGCCACAGAAGAGCTTGAGACCCCAATGATGGACATGGGGAGGCAGGCAGGAAGGGGCTCCATTGTACCAGACTGCAGTAATGGCAACAGGCTGTAATGAGCGGCCCTGAGTGAAGGAGGAGTAGGCACTGTGCTCCTAGCCAATGCTGTGCATCAGCTGCCAAACCCCAGGTTCTTTTGTATTCAGAGAAAGAGTGGGGACTTTTTCTTTTTCTTTTTTTTTTTTTTTTAGTGCAGCTGCTGTAGCAAAAGATGTGAAGACTGAGATCCACACAGACCCAGAGTCCACTACTGGGAGCAACTTCTGGTTGTAGGACTTGAGGCAAGGATGGGAAGGGAGCAAGGAAATCTGGGTTGCTTTTGCCCAGTGGGTTATTCATTACTGCCTTGCATTCAGTGCCTGCCCAGGTATGGCTCAGCTCAGTCTGGCACACCATAGCCTTGATTGCTACACCTGAATCATTGACCTGGCATTCAGACCTCTTTCAGGATAGCAGGTGTAGTTTGCTTGCTTTCGTCTTAACCAAAATAAGACTGTATTTCCTATTTCCCCTTTTAATGATGTTTCTTACAAGTAAAATATAGTACATGCTTATGGTAAAAACATACAAACAACACAGAAGTATTTAAAGAAAAGAGTTAATGTCCCCCATCATATACACATACCCACATGTCTTTCCTACCCTCTTTTATTCCCAGAGTGTCCCCTTTAGCAGTTAAAACACACATGTACACCCAATTTTTTAAACAAAAATAAAATCATAATACACGTGCTGTTCTGCATTTTTTCACTCAAGAATGGGTCAAGGAGTGTTACTATTTCAGTACATAGGGGTTTATACACTTGATTTTTTAAGCTGATGCATAACAGTTCAAAATATGTATCTACCACATAATTTATTTAATGATTCCCTTACTTGGGCAGGAGAAAACTTTGGGAGTTGATAGATATGTCCATGGCTTGGATAGTGGTGATAGTTTCACAGGTGTATACTTATTCCCAAACTCATAGAGTTGTATACATTAAATATGTACAGCTTTTTACACGGCAATCATATTTGACAAAGTGGCTAAAAAAACAACAATTCCCTTACTGAGAGACATTTAGGCTACCTTTTACGTATTATTTTTCATTCTTACATAATATTCAGCATAACATATTTCAACATTTCTTGACATGTTTTTATGAATGTATTCATAAGCAAATTCCTTGAGTTGGAATTGCTGGGTCAAGTGGCATATGCATTTTAAAATTTCATAAGTATTACCTACTTGTGCTCCCAAAAGGTTGTGCCATTTACACTCCCATCAATTGTATATGAGAGTGAGCAATGTTCCTTTTATGCAGGATTGGGATGAAACATTTGAAGATATTCATTTCAGTTTACTTCTGTTGTTACAAGCCCCATCCCAGCACTTCTCACTTCTCATGTGAATCAAGGGGCTAGTTGGATTGGTGAGACCCAGAGAAGAAATACAACTCAAGTGGCCATATAGGGTGGCAGAACAAACATAGAACTGAGAGTTGGAGACCTGGTTTCCAGGACCATCTCTGTGAAGCATTGGACAGGTAACTTCAAACCCTCGAGTCTCCATTCTCTCATCTATGAAATGCAGATCATAATAATTGTCATAGTAAACTGTTATGGTTGTTGTGAGGATCAAATGGGAAGATACAAAAGTGGTTTGTAACCTGAGAAGTAGGATACACATGCCAAGTGGTTATGATGGTAGTGTTGTAATACCCTTAAATCGAAGAACTCCCAAGCAAGAGAACAGTGAGTTGGGTGGTAAAAATGGTGAGTTGAGTGGGAAAAATTACACAGATGAAATCTTTAAGATATTTCAGATTAGAATCCCTTCCCTGAGATCTCTCATGCAGTTGCCCTATATTCTCGGAGAACAAACCATGTTGACAGTAAAGACTGCTTTCTTGTATTAAGAATAATATAGGTTATCACCCTTTCACAGGAAGACCCTAGGCTTGGGTCTTAAGTCCAGTCCTCTTTCTATGACATTACTATGCTTTAATTTGTCAATCACCTAATAGGATTTTGTCCACATACTACTTTCTATAATCACTAGGGAGAGAAGAAATACACCCATGAAACGTTTAAATAACCATATGTGGTGACTGCATAAATAGCTCTGAGTTATAGCTGAGGTATATGGGAGGATTAGAGTGAAATCGAACACCTTCTAATTAAAATTTAAATCAATAGCCTAGAAGACCCAAGTTAAATCATTAGCCAGGAAAATCCAGTTATATTTTTCTATTTCTTAAAAAAGGTTCTTGTTTGACCCAAATAAATGCATTTTACAAATCAGAGATGTTAACATTGAATAAATTACATTCATTTTGATTTGTGATTTTTTTAGATTATTACCATGGTGCAAAAAAAAAAAAAATCAATGGGATGTGGTTGCTTATTTTTTTACTCCAAAGTTAATTAAAAAGATATCTGTAAAATCACTGGAGTCAGAACCATCCTGATTCCAACCTATTAATCAAGGATTTGAGCGTGAGGGTGTTGGATATTTTTGCATTAAAGACAACCACCACACCAAAAAAGCTATTTTTAAAAATGCCTGATTTTTAAAAAATGCCAGTCTTACATAGTCTGTTTCTTTTACAGCAAGTATGTATTTTAAGAAAACCAGTAATACCACATTTAATTCTTAGCAGTAGTAAACTGTATCATATTAGAAAAAGCATGGACATTGGACTCATTTAGATATAAATCCCAGCTCTACCACTTTCTACAATGTTAATGTAATACTCATATATGCATTAATACATATATTTTGAATTTAGGAAAATAAAATGCAAAGTGACCCTTAAAATAGTCTGAATTATATAGTTTACTTAGTCTTTGCCTCCCTCTTTCTTGTTTTGCCATAGAGTGGATCATTGTTGTTTTTCTCAATTCCCTATATCATCACAATTTAAAATGAATTAGTCCAAAAGAGGCATCCCATTCTTCAACTGCCTGAGATGCTGAGATGTTATGTCTGGCGAATCTGTAGCGCTTTTTTTTTTTTTTTTTTTTTTTGGAGATGGAGTTTTGCTCTTGTTCAGACTGGAGTGCAGTGGCGGGATCTTGGCTCGCCGCTGCAACCTCCACCTCCTGGGTTCAAGCGATTCTCCTGTCTCAGCCTCTCGAGTAGCTGGGATTACAGGCACATGCCACCACGCCCCATTAATTTTTGTATTTTTAGTAGAGACAAGGTTTCATCATATTGGTCAGACTGGTCTTGAACTCCTGACCTCAGGTGATCCACCCGCCTGGGCTTCCCAAAGTGCTGGGATTATAGGCGTGAGCCACCGCGTCTGGTCATCTGTAGCTCTTTTGTACGACTTTTACTAAAAGGACCTGGGCAGATATATTAGTTCACTCTTGTTCTTGGAACCTATTTTGTTGGCATTATGGAGAAATTATTGCTGGATGTTATACAGTGTAGAGAAAATTGAATAAAAGCTCACTGGGAAGGGTCACGATCTATTTTGGTCATTTAAGTATGTGAGGATATATTTATCTTTATAAAAATAAATTTGAAAGTAGAAAGAAAAAGTTACTCATAATACTACTAGTTTAACCCAACTATTACAATTTTATGTCCTCTTCTGATCGTTTTCTGTAGGCATATTTTACATCATTACAATTTGAATGTCCTTGTTGTTTTGTATTATTTGACTTTTTATGGCAGCTTACTGTCTCCTTGCTGGAATTCACCATAATTTACATAACCTAGCCAAATCATGGAGAGTATGGATTTTGGAGTAGCAAGAGATTATTTTTGGAGTTAGATTTTAGAAAGCTTTGGACATCTGCAAAAATTTGAACCAAATCCTAAAGACAAGAGAAAGCTTTGAAGGTTTAAGGGAAAGGATGGACAGAGAGAATCACATTTAAACTCCATTTGAAGTAGAGTTATTTTTATTTTTTGTATAATTCCGTGCTTTTTGGAATGTGTGTACTTCGTATGCAAAAAAGTAGTTTCCCGATCTAGATTGCCATCTCTTTGAATTCCACTGCCACATCTGCCTCTCTTAGTTTTCTGTGTATTTTAGAGATTCCATCAGTTTAACCTGCCTGGCTGACAGGTGGTGTCCCAAATCGAAACAATTTTTTCCCCCGAATAAAGCGTGCCCGTGTAGCTGGACAGATTTCGTCCCCCGAAAATTCATCTGAAATCTCAATTTTCCTGAGGGGAGCAATTAAGGAAGATAAATGAACTCTCCCCTCCTCTCCATCCTGTCAGGTGCCCCTCTTTTTGGATGGCCCCACCTCTGTCTAGACAACCCTGACAGTGTAGAAGTTTCCATCTCCTCTCCCTTTCCCTCTCCATGTTCCCTCCCCTTCAGTTTTTTCCCCCTCCCAGGCGCTTCCTGCCTGGAAACAAAAGATTGGTCCCCAGTAGCCCACTCAGGGCGATTTTAGTTTTATGCTCACCATCTGATTGGCCTAGGTAAGGTGCAGAGCTCGGGTGACGTCATAGCAGAGAACGGCTAGGGAGCGGTTGCCGAGCAGGGGCTCTACCGCGGGCGGGCAGCTGTGCCAGCTAACCGTCTGGGATCTCGCACTGGGGGCTGCAGTTTTTCCCCGCCTCGAGCCAGTGTGCGGGGGCGGGAGAAGAGCCAGGGGGAGCGGGCTGGGCCCGGGGCTGCGGCTTCGGCCGCGGGGCTGCGGCTCCCCAGCCCCGCCAGCTGGAGCTCTCGGAGGTAGAGGAAAGGTCTTGACTCGGTGGCTGGATCCGTGGCAGGTAAATCCCGCGACTAACTGCACCCGGGCTAGCGCGGGGGAGGGGGTGGCTGTTGGATGGTGCTTTAAGGCTGCTGGGCAGATGTTCTGCCTTTCCGGACCCCCCTCCTGTCCTGTTTGTGCCCCAGCCTCGAGTCTCCTACGTGGCTCCCCGGAGCCCTGAGACCAAGCGAGCAGTTTGCTTGATCCCGGTTCGCGGACAAGTGGGTGTGTCAGGGCCGTTCCCAGAGGGCCGGGGCTCCTTCGCTTGGTCAAACCCTAGACTCGTTTACTGGGGCCTGGGCCACTTGAGGCAAAACCCGCCTTGAAAGCTACGTCAGCCTGTAAGTCTTCCCTTTCGCCCCCCGCCCCCCTACCCAGCCCCGGTAGCTGTGACAGCAGTTCCCTAGAGAAGGGGAGGGGGTGTGGCCATGGTCTGGCCAAGTCCAGGGCAGAACCCCCCGCCCCCTACACACACACACACACACACACACACACACACACACACACACGAGAAAAGAGAAAAAGTGACGATTTTCTTAAATGGGTGCCTTCCCCTCTTTCTTTTATTTTTGTTTATCGCCCTCCCCTTTTTTGGTGGGGAGATGGTAATAACAGGGGGACTCTTTTCTTCTCCTGTGGGGATTGGAATGATGCAATAACGTCCCCAGAAAGCTCGGGGTCCCTGGATTGGCCCTGTCTTTGTCTGGGGAGCAGTGTCATTGGGTCCACTGCCTCTCCTTCTCCCCTCTTCCCCTTAGCTCGCTGGGGGACATTGCCCTCAGTTTGTGAACTGGCTCTGGCAAGATTATTGCCGCACTTTTGCGTGAACCGAACATTTTAGATTCTTGCTCTGGCAAGTTTCCCTTCCCTAGGTGGTGGTTAAGGGGTGGGGTGGGGTGGGGGATGGTGGGAAGAGGGGGATTCAGGCAAGGAGAGAGATAGGGGCCCCACTTGGTTTTTTTTTTTTTTTTTTTTTTTGGTCCCACCTTTCAGAATCCCGTTCCAGATTCTAGACTTGAGGGTTCTGGGCCGTCGGTCTGTAGAAGCGAAGGAGAGAAGGGTGAGTGGCTTGGCTTTGGGAAGCATGATGGGGGCGGTTGCAGTGCTATTTTTAAAAAACGGCTTTCAGCAGGGAAGCCTTTAGCCATGTTAGTCTTGCTCCCCTCATGGTTTTGCAGACTCAAATCCAGGCCAAGTGTATGGCTGTCTGAGGTATTGGAACAGAAGGAGGTCCATTCCTGTTGGTGACAACACCGTGGCCCTGTTCTGGGATGAGCGAGGTGTAAAGGTCAGTGCGGTTTTCACTGGGCCATTTGCAAAATTTTAATTGGACAAGATCTGTGATTTGGTACTTGAGGCCTCCAATCAGGGGCAACTTTGGGCAAAGAGGCTTGATATGGTAATGAATGACTAACAGGCGGAGGCTTGGAGAGAGAGCCATTTGTAAGCCTCTGTTTCTGGATACAAGTGTCATATCCCCCAGCTCATGCAACAAGCAAAATGGGAAGAGACTAGGAGGTAGCCTGGTCAAGAGCTGACAGCCGAGAATCCTGAGGTCAGAGAGACCTTAGAATGTCAAGGAGCTGACCCTGCAAGCCTCCGGACAGCCACGTGGGCCTTGTAGGAGAGACCTGACAGGAAAAGGAGGTTCACATGCAATAGGGTTATAAGCTAGGGGACACAGGACCCTAGGGATATTCTGACTAGTTAACGATTCCCACAGGTTGTAGATTTTCCTGGTCAGAGGTGGAAATGGTATATAGAGCAAACAAGTTTGCTGAGGTCTTGGGAGAGGGTGAGTAGTGGACATACCAGGTGAGGGAAACGAGAAATAAAAAGAACTGCGGGGATGGGGAGGTGCTGACATCAGAGACTTTGCTATTTGTGTTCAGAGACTAAGCTACTAAATTAAGGTTAAAGAATGTGGCCAAGGCAAAAAAAAAAAAAAAAAAAAAAAAAGAAAAATCAGATCTACAGATCAGATGGAGTAGGCAGGAAGGCAGGAGCAAACTAGAAAGAGAGAGAGAAGAAAAGTCATGGCCTTACCAAGAACCCAAAAGCCCTGAATTCTCTGGTGGGATAGGAAACTTTGGTGGCTGAGGCAGCTGCAGCTCAGCCAAGAATTAGAAGGATGATTCTAGATATTTAAAATCAACAGCATCCCCACCCATGCAACTCACCGTCAGGAACCGGTAGCTTTAACCAAGAGAACAAGAAACTCAATGAGCAGCAGCCTCAACAACTGGCTCTTTCTTCCTGGGTAGGGAGAGGGGAGTGGGGAAGGACAGTGTCCCAAAGGGAAGTGGAGGCGCTATCAATCTGGCCTAGACAGGTAGGTTGACTGCTTTTACATGGGTGGGTTGGGGCCTGGTCTGGGACCCTTGCTCAAAAAAAAAAAAAAAAAAAAAAAAAAAGCCCTCCCTCTCAGGATCCCTGGGGACCCTGTGCGCGCAGGGAACTGTGTAAAACCTTTACTTTGGAAGGTAAGTGCAGCAGTCTAGGCATCTGGGGCATAACTTAAGCCTCCGCTACGCGTCCCCCACCCCCACCCCCACCTGCCGGGGTCTAGGCGTTTCCCTCTGCAGGGCCTGGGGTGGACTCGTCTGCCAACCCGGCACTACACAGCTTCTCCAGCAGGGGGCGGAAAAGGGCCTGCAGCGACGCGCAGAACCCGAATCCTCCATTTCAGGTGTGATGCTTAAGCCTCGGATCAACTAACAGCCACACATTTAAAATCTCATTTAGGGTTACCGGAGGACCAAATGAACCTCCGGGTCTGGCAGTCTGTTGCCATTTCCTCCCAAATATGCGTCGCTTCCTACCGCGCTCCGTGGCTTTGGAAGGCATTTGCATTTACATGTGCGGTGATTATTTGAGTCACTAATACACACAGCCTAACCAGGAGTTTAATTGGAAATGTTAATCAATGCAATAGATCTGTGTCTGAGTTCCACATTTGGTCAATTATCTGCAGGTTGGAGCAATCTGTGCTAAACCCAGGGGATGCAATGAGGAGCAAAACGGTGCAGCTACAGCTGGGTCTGAGTCTGGGAAACATAATGGGGAGATGGACTTTGAAAACTGGAAAGAGAGTAACAATTTACTGGTGGGAAGAGGAAATCATTAGAAAGGTGTGGTCACAGAGAGGCCTGATTGCTGAGATGGAATAGGATGGCCTTGGAACCCACATGGTGGAGAGGGAGGCCAGAGTTTTTCTTTGAGGTTGGAAGGGGCTGAATTTGGAGAGTGAAGATTTTTAGGGGCCAAAGGACCAGGAACTGGGGTAGAATGAACCCTGGGAGTCAGAAGTCAAGTGTTCTGGAGGGGTAGGGTCTGGTCTGGGACTCCCAAACACACTGTCCCAGACAGTGACAGTTTGGGACCCCGGTTGTGTTTAGGGGTTCCAGACAGTGTGTTTGCCCCTCTCTAGGCCTCAGTTTCCTTGTCTTTCAAACGATGAAGTTGGCAGTAGTTGTTCTATAGGGTGGTCCATTTATTCTTGGTAATGAAGACAGGTCCACTAAAGTATAGCCCTCTTCTTTCCCTGTCAGAAAAATTACCCCTTCTTTTTTGTATGCCCTCCAGTTTTGGGGAAAACAATACAAAACAACCCACAACCACATATATTTCATCTCTTTCAACAGTGTGGCTTTACTTTTACTTCAGATGAATGGGGAACAGGAGGGAAAAGAGAAGTCCAAGTTAATAATCTGCTAGGGACCCTATAACCAAGCCCCTGAAAGGTTCTGTGCGGGGGGGTCTCACAGACCTGAGGGGATGGGTGGGTGGCATATATTCACTAGTGGCCCTTACTCCCTAACTCAATCTCAAAACAGAAAGTCTTGGTATGAAGGTGAAGGAAAGGCCTGGCTTAGGTCATATATCCTTTTCCTTCCTATATCTCCCTCTGAGCCCCAGGCACTTTGTGGAATTCAGCACCTTAAAAGAAACACTATCCTTAACAATCAGCACAATAGTGCCCTCTAGTGACCTCAATGGGAACAATTTTAAGATCTCCCCCTGCATCTCAGGGCCCAACCTGATCGCCAGTGCCCTTGTGCAGTGGTTACTCCCTGTGGAGAAGGCTCCCAGTGCTTCCAACCAGCCTGACAGAGAAACTCAGCCAGCCACCATTTCCTGCAAGTCCTTCTCCTTGCATATACGGATGGGGCTGGGGGTTTACAGAGGGATTCAGCTCCCCATAACTTCCTCCCCAGTGCTGTTTCCTTTGGGCCTGAAAAAGGTTCCAAACCTCCTTTCCTAGACATCTTCCGTGCTGAGCAAGACACTTGGCACGGGAAGGCTCTATGGTAGAGAGAGTAGTTGTCTGTAGCTTCCACCTACCCCCACCACCAAGATGGCAGCCCTAGTCCCCAGACAGGGATTCTGGCAGGAAGTTGGAATGCAGCAAGGTGGCTGGGAGTGGAGTTGGGTTGGTGATGGGTGTTGGGTACGTGCAAGATGCGTGCACTGATTTCTACCTTAGTCTCCAACAGGAGGCTGAGTCATAGGTGCATAACAAGGCGATATAGACATACAACATGATAGAGGCACACAATGCCCACAACACTATGCAGACACACAGCATGGCATGGAGATATGACACAATACGAATTAGACACATTGCACATACACAAAGGATAGAAGAGATGCAATTCACATGCAACACAGTACAGACACATAGCACTCACACAGTAGCTTATTGACATGATCGTGTATACAACGTGATAGTAACAGGACACTGTACACACACACAGTATTATGCAGACTCAATACATACATATCATGGTAGATATGACACAGCACACATATACAGACATACAACATGGTACAGGGAACTGCACAGATATACATGACCAAGTATGCACATGTGCTCACACATCTCCCCTTGCCCTACTCTCAACACAACACACCCCCAGGCAGGTGAGAGGAGTGTGGCTACCAGGTGGAATACCGTGTCCTGTCAGTTGATTCTGCACTGACTCGAGCAAGTGGTGAAATAAAGGCAGGCCACCATGGAGTTAAAAAGTGGTGCTACAATTGGGGCTGGGGAGAGGTGGAGGTAGGCTTCAGAAAAGCTCTTGATCTTGCTCAAAAACATGGAGATTCTTGGTAGTACAGGTTGGGGGTGTGTCCTCCTCCTCTTACATCCTCTAGTATTGTTTCCCACCCCAATGGGTGGATGCTGCCTCTGCTGTCAGCCCTCATCCCCAGAGATGGGCAGGGGGCTTCTTGAGGCCATTCTTCCTGTGCCCTCCTTGAGCCCTACCTCTCTCTGGAGCTTTGGTAGCTCGCACTCCTCTCCCCCTCACCCCACCCTCTTGCAGGGTGAGATCTTGCAGGGTGAGCTCACGTAGGGAGGGAGGGGGCAAATACACCATTCAGTGGTGCAGTGGGTGGGATTTGGAAAGGCTGCTTGGAGTGTGCGTGTGGGAAGCACACATGGAATGCCAGGGATGCTGGGGGACAGATATGCTCTGGAGTCTTGCCCAAGAGCAAGAGGCAGACCCAGAGTATGGCTTGGACTTTTTTTTTCCAGAAGGGGGAATTGGAGATCATGGGGCTTTTCTTGGCTCCCTAAGGCTTCAATTTTGCAATCTTCGTGTTTAGATAACCATCTAGCCATCTCTTTGGATTAGGACCCTGTTCATTCTGGTCTCTAATAAATAGGTGCTAGCCTGAATCATGCCTCCTTTAGTATCAGCATGTAGTTTCTGCTTTTCTTTGAGGACAAACACCACTGGGGGAAGGGGAAAGGAAAGCAGAGTAGGAAGGATTGCAGAGCTTGAGGTTCTATAGAGAAGATCAGCCTCTCCCTTGAGAGGCTCAAATGATTGTGGGAAAAGGCAGAAAGGGAGGGTTCAAAGAGACTCAGTCTCCTTCATGGTTAGACATGGAAACCTCTGTGGGAAAAATAGGGTAAATTATCACCAAACAACAACAGTAAACAGTGTATATTCACCCTAAGAAACCTGGGGAGGACAGTGGAAGACTTACCTGGTGGAGATAGGAGAAGGTAGAGGGGAGCTCCAATTAGGATCAGAGGCTGTGGCCTTTAGCACCTGTGAGATGGTAGCAAATTAGGAGACCTCAGAATATTGTTGCCTGGCAGACAGACTTTTTTTTACCCTTCCCCAGTGAAAGGTTAGTGAAAAGGGGAATGGAAACGGAGGTGGAGACTTAGAGTTGAGGGATGAACTGAACTGAACTGAACTGAACTGAATTCAGTGCCACAACATCAGGAAGCTTACATATTCATGGAGCCAACTTGCATTGGCCATTGTCTCTGTTTCCTTTTGTCCACTGGGCTCTACCACCTCCTGTGATTATACATATTGCTCCATAATTATGCAAATTATGTAAATATTTCACATCTGTTTTATTTGATTTAGTTCTCCCAACACTTATCCAAGGCAACTAAGGCAGGCCTTTTCACTTGATACCAAGCAGGCCCAGAATGATGAGGTGACTAACAGCAATTCTCAGCTTGTAACTCCCATCTCCTGACTCCCACTTCTGTGCCCTTTCTGTAATCCTATGTGACAATGCCTTTTTACACTTCTTAGCGCTCTAATTTTCTAGCTTTCTTAAGGGATTTTCTGAAATTCACCAGAGAGATTGAGAAAGAGAGAGAGAGAGACAGAGACAGAGAGAGAGAGAGTGTGTGTGTGTGTGTGTGTGTGTGTGTGTGTGTGTGAGTGATGTTTGGTGGGGGTTGGATGAGGGAGCAGTAGCAGTTGGGGAAAGAGGTTCCCTCTCCCCTACAATGCTTCTCTCGGCAGGTTTCCCCCAAGAAAGAGCAGCTGAGTCCTTGCATCTTGTGGCAGCTGGTGTGCCCAGCACTGAGTCTGTAGGAGCTGAAGCCAGCCCGGACCCTTCTCATGGGCAGTGCCCACCTGTGCTGAAGTCCTGCAGCCGTGGCGGTGTGAGGTGAGTAATGGAGTCCAGGGCAGGGAGTTAGGGATCTCCAAATCCAGGCAAATGCTGCTTTTCCACCAGATCTCCCAATATCAAAGACTCTGCCTGGACCTCGTGAGCTAGGCTTCAGGGCATGACCCCTATGTTCTGGCGAATTTTGCCCAGTACAGCTACCTTTAGTCTCTTGCCTCCCTCCCATCTCTAATATGGGAATGACAGCCTTGACCTACATTTTGGGGTGAGGAGGAGAAACAACATAACAATCATTGCCAAGTCCTTTGCAGATGTCAAGCACCATCTAAGAGCTTTAGTGTAACACAGACATGCTTCCCATCAAGCTGTCATTTCCTTTTCTCCTTTCCTGGTGCCTGGGTGGCTTTTTAGCCACATGCTGCAAATTTGCCAATAAGTTCCTATGATTTCTACTGCCCCCTGAACTTAATTTTACCTTCCTATTTGAAGTGTACCCCCACCCCTTGCATCCCTGCTTCTGGGCCTGTCAGGCTTAGTTTAAACCTTCCCGAACCTTCCCTCTACTTTCCCACCCAACCAGGATGCACTTCCTCCACCAGGTCTCCAACAGCATTTGAGTCTGTAGTGTGCAGTGTAGCACTTGCTGCCCTACTGCCTTCAATAATTCTTGCATGGTTTCTGGAGTATTCATCTTACCAAGAAAACTAGATTGTAAGCTCTTCAAGGGCAGGGACTAGATCTTACAGATCTCTAGACTCCCTTAAAAGGGCTCAACAGTTCCCCAGCAGCCCAGCAGCTTTGCAAGTTGGGCGTCTCTCTCTTCCTCTGCATTTCTTTCCGGTTTCATGGCCTGTCTCTCTGATCATCTATCTGTCTCTTTGTCTGCCTTTCAGGCAGGCATTATAACTTCTTCTGTCAGCTTCTCCATCTGGCCTCTGTTGCTATTCCCTGCAGTCCAGCTACCTGCTTGTAGCTTGCTGTCCCTCCGTCTGGTCTTCTGTCTATCAGTTGCTGAGGCATCTCTCCTACTACCCAAATCAAAAAAACAAGCAACCAAATGTTTTTAAAAAAACAACCAGAAAAACAAACTAAAAAAACAAGCAAGGAATAAGCAATGTAGTTCCCTTTCACACTGAATATACAATGGGCCTACAGACAAGGTAAAACTGCAGCTCAGTGGCAGGTGTTTCTGTGATGCCTTCTTATGAAAGGGAAGCTCCAGAGTTTCAGCCATGGAATTGAAGGTATGAAATTACAGCCTTGTTGATACTGATGCATTCAACTTTCTAGCGATGTTCTGGTAGGGGATCCTCTTTAGACCTTGACGGACAGAAGGTAACTAGGACTGACTAAAATGAGAAGCCCCTGAATTGCTCTTTGGTATTCTGTGACAGATGCAATAATAACTTGTATTTATTGTCTACTGTTGCCAGCTCTGTGCTAGGCACTTTACTGGCATAATACCATTTGCTCCTATGGTAATCTTGCAAAGTAGGTTTTTTTGTTTTTTTGGTTTTTTTTTCTAATAGTTATTGCTGTTTCTGATTATACAAGTGATACTAACTGAAGTTAGGTATTATCATCATCACTGTATTACCAAGGAGGAGAAAGAGGTTGAGAGAAGCTAAGTAACTTGCCTGTAACAGAAGACATGCTGTGGCTTTGGGAAGAAAGAGACTTCCTGGAGAGAGTTACCCAGCATCCAGTTATTTTGGTATCTTTAGTTCATGCACACACACATACATACTCTCACAAGCACATTCTTGTACTCTTGTACATTCACACAGTCACATTATCCCCTGGGCTCACTCACTTTTCATACTGGAGTCATTCAAAATGATGATCACTCTTACCCCCTCACCCTCACACACAATCATATTTACATACATGCTACATTCAGGTACATTCACGCTGCCACAAACTCACATTCATATATTCACATTTTCATATTGATGCACACAACACACCATACACCCCACCCTCGTGTTCACAGCCACTCACACCTTTATGCTATTAATATTACATTCTTACACACTCACAGTCATACACTTTCACACTTTTATTCACACAGAGGATACAATCACCTTTGCCTGCCCAAATTCCTATATAGTCATATATACTCTATATGCAAATAATACATTGACATTCTCCCTGCACACACTCCAACTGTTTCTTATACTCACAGCCCTTCATATACTCAATTTCATACACTCTAGTGTACTTGCATTGATATCATCACTGTTTCTTTCTCATAGTCACAAACTCATCACAGGGACACAAACATGCATACATGCTCATATATCCACGTTTATATTTTCTCACACCATAAGCACCATCTCACCCACTCGCACTTTTACACTTAGAGTTACACACTCTTGCATTCATATACACAGAGCTAAAACAATGTCCCTACTCCTGACACATTCACACATAATCATATTCATACATAGAAACACACATTTTGACACAAATTCACACTCACGCTCACTTTCTTCACACTGAGACATCATCACACTCTATACCAAACTTGTAGGCACGTACTCTAAAATATAACCATACACACATATTTTTCTAAACTCAGCCATTTTCACTGACAACCATCACTCTACCCTCTCAAACTCAAGCACAATCACTTACACACACAGGTATATTCACGTTGACTGACACATACATAGGTTCATTCACATTCAGTACTCATACAAATTCACATAAACATACATACTGCACATGTACTTAACACTCACATATTCACTCACTTTCACATTCAGAACTGCACACTCAAAATTATACATTTCCTTATTCTCACAGACACACAAGCACTCCTCCACATTCGTGTACATGCACATGTGTACCCTCTCACAAACCATCCCCCACTCATACATCACATCTTTTCACACTGGCACAATCACACTTACTGCACACTCACATTCTTATACATTCCCACTCTTCTACTCTCATACTGACACACCCTCACATTGCTACACACATTTGCACCAGTGAACATATAATGACATGCACAGTCACTGACTCGCATTCACACTAGCACATACCACACTGACATACACAGTTCACATTGCAATAGTCAGTTGACTGTGCTTCACACAGGAAATTACTGATACCATATGACAACATAGACTCACACTCACACTTGCCATGCCACATTCTCACTTACATTGATACACTTACACTGACACACGTGTTCAGGAAGTCATACACTCTCCTGTAATCCGCCATGTACTCTGACTCAGACTGTCACACGAACACGTTGACACTGAACTACCACTGAGATAATCACATTGACCCACATGTATTCACATTGATTCACACATACTGCTAGTGACCCACACTCTCACTCACTCATACATACGTTCCCAAACTCTTACATGTCCCCCTCCATACCAGTAACCCTGCATTTATATACTTTCTCACTGACACACACACACTTCGATACATCTAATTGCAAGAAATAGTTTATATTCACAGTTGTCACTCTCTTTTTTCTTCGTTTGCCGCTAGTGCTCTCCTCACCCCTGCTGAAAGTTTATGTTGGCAACCAATCGCCAGAGGAAAAATGTTGGTCTCATCCAGGAGGTCAATGAGAAATAGATCCTTTCAGAGCAGAAAAGAGTAGAATTTATGTCTAGGATTAAAAAAGAAAAGGCTCAAACCCATAATCAAGTTTTTCTTATCCTTTCCCCATACTTTTTCTTTTTTCAGAAATCATCTCTAATACAGCCTTAGCCAGTCCTGTGCAACACAGGTTGGAGTTTAGATGGTGTGTTTATTTTCTGGAAGCTTATGGCTTAACTTGCTACCTCATTTCTTTCCTATGGTGAAAGGAAGGTGAAGGAAGTGTTTCTTTATGTGCTCCTAATGGTTTCTTATGCAAAAGTGCATGTCTCTGGTTTTATATTTATGATCTGAAATTGCCTGCTGATTACACACATGGAAAGGGCAGGCCTGCTTCCGCCAGGCACCTCTAATCTAGCCAGGTATGCTTAATACCCTGTTAACCCTGGAACATGGCACTCAAGGAAAGGAAAAAAAGGTTAATGAACTAGCTGGATGATAAGGTAAATTTGTACTGTAAGTGTTCGTGTGCGATAGTAGACCCCACTGAAATTTCAACAGCTGTTACAAGTTACAAGAGGAGATTTTTCAGTAGGCGTGGATAAAGACAAGCTGAAGGAAGTTTCTTACACTTCAGAAAGACTGTAGATTTCCCTGCAAGTGGATGAAAAGAAGCACAAACCCAGGAGTGAACTAATGGATCAGGAGCCTGGTGCAAGAGTCATGTGCCACCAGAGGTTTGAAAATACAAGAGCATCTTGCAGGAGTATCTCTAGTACATGGCTTCTCCTGCTGGAGTGGCCCTGGAACAAAAAATGAGTTCAGAATATGCCCAAGCTGCCATTTGGTATGGGTTCTAACATGCCTTAGGGAAGACTTTATTCTCTGGAATATAACCCGACTCCCTGCCATTAGTTTGAGAACTTCTTTGATAGCAAGAACTATATTATCTTACTCATTTTGGATTCTTGATGCCTAGCGCAATGCTAGGTCCAGAAAAGCTACTTGTGAAACTCAATTAAGAACCTAAAGGGGATACCTTAGCAGCAACATGTTATCAGTACAGACCCAGTGTCTGTCTTCTTTTCTTCCTCAATCCCAGATTTGTAGTGACATTACCAGCTCAGATTGAGGATTGTCTGTGGGCCCCACATAGAGCTAGGTCCAGAGATTCAAATGGGTGAAAGACACACCTATTGCCCTTTAAGGTACTTTCATTTGTGTGGGAAAGGTCAAGTTGCCATGAAACAGTAGTATGAGGCAACAGTCTGGAAGCTTGGGCATGGAGGGATCTTTATCATGAAATCCAGTGGTCTGTAGGCTCCAAAGGCCTTGATGGTTCATAAGTAGTTGGGGACAGCAGTCAGAATTTAGAGAAGTCACTTTCCAAAGTAAACTTCCTCGTAGATAGCTTGCTTAGCACAGGACTGTGCCCTATTCTGTATAACAGAGTACTCTGTTACTGGGCCTAAAGTGGAGTAATACAAGTGATCTGCAGACCTTAGTGAGAATATTGTACTTATTAAGATCTAACCACCACCTCCTCCAAGAGACAGCTTAAGACAGGGGTTCCCAGTCCCTGGACTGCAGACCAGTTCTGGTCTGCAGTCTATTAGGAACTGGGCAGCACAACAGGAGGTGAGAGGTGGGTGAGCAAGCATTACTGCCTGAGCTCCACCTCCTGTCAGATCAGCAGTAGCATTAGATTCTTACGGGAGCGTGAGCCCTATTGTGAACTGCATATGCAAGGTTGTGTGCTCCTTATGAGAATCTGATGCCTGATGATCTGAGGTGGAACAGTTTCATTCCAAAACCACCCCATTGCCCCATGTCCATGGAAAAATTGTCTTCCACAAAACTGGTACCTGGTGCCAAAAAAGGTTGAGGATTGCTGGCTTAAGAGAAACAGCTGGGCAATTTTACATTTGGAAATTTTTGGCTGTTACATCAAGATTCACCAAAGGTAATTTATATAATTTGCAGGACTGGCTGAATATTAGGAAGAGAAAAATGCACCTGCCTGAATGTGTTTGAATTCAGTGAGAAGCACTGAGAAAATCCATTCCCAAACCCATCATGCATTTATATGATATTTTATACTTTTCAAAATGTTTAATAACCCATTCGTCCATTTCAATAGAGGTGTTAGGAGCACCAACTCTTGTGTCAGCCAGACCACCATTTGAATCCCAGTTTGGCCACTTCCTAGCTGTGTAACTTTGTTTGAGAAATTATCCCCATTGCTTCTTAGGCCTTTTGGCTAAGATCAAGTGAAGAGAAGTTACTTATCCCCCTTAAGCCTCAGTGTCCTTATGTGTAAAATGGGAGTGACACTAATATCATCTATCTCATGGAGTTGTTAAGAGGATGAAATGAGATAATATATGAAAGTGTTTAGCAAAATGTCTAGCTTATAGTTAATGTTTGACACAGTATAGAGCTTATTATCTTTACCATAGCCCTTTGAGGTAGACACCTTCAAAGGGACAGATCCTTGACATAGTAGAGAAACAGTATGGTTCTTTGCAGCCAAAGATTGATTTTCACAGGACTTGTTGCCTGTTTTCCTTTAAGTCTTTATTTCTGCCTAGCCACAAGCTAGGTGTCAGTGCTCATTCCCACTCATGACGATGAGTGAAAAATAGGACTAGTCCACAGAGTTTCCTCAATTCCTGTTTCTCTTTAGGACGTGTTTATCTTGCAGCAATGTGTCCTGTTCATTTAGCTATCCCCTCTAGTCCTACTTCCCTCCCTTGAAATCAGTAAAGCCATCAGTGATGCCACCTTTATTTGCTGGTACACAGACTTGAGGGGATGGTGAGAAGAAGAGATTCCTAACGTAGGTGGAACCAGCAATTGGTTCTCTTACTATAGGCATTCTTCTGCCCTTGATTCTGATTGTTGAAATGTCTGTTTTGTGGGTGGAAGATCTGCTCATTTTCAGGCTTTGCTCCCAAACACCACAGTGGAAGCACAGTTTACTTATGACAAAGCCCTAAGAACATTCACATTCATGCAAAAGCTGTGAGTAACTGCAGAATTTAATATGAAACTTTCCGTGACTTAGGAAACAGAAATAAGAGCATGGGCATTGATGTCACATAGACATGGGATGGTATAATCTTACTATTACATTTACTAGTTCTGTGACCTTGGTCAAGTGACTTAATGAATGTGCTTCTTCATATGTGGAGTGGAAATACCGTAATAATAACATCTCAGAGGTTATGAAAGTTATGTGAACTTGTACCTAAGTAACTTTTAGCAGAGTGCCTGGGTCATGATAAGATTTCAGCGAATCATAGCGATTTTGTTTATGGCTTGTGAAATCTGTGACGATAAACTGTAAACATCTATTGGTAGAATGTCTTGAATTACCTCAAAGCAGTTCCCAAATGTGGATCATGTGATCCTCACAATCTACTGGTGAGGTGATCACCTTTTCTAGATGAAGAAATAGCTTCAGAGGGGTGAAGAGATGTACCTAATGTCATGCAGCTTGTGAGTAGCAGTGCTAGGCTGAGAAAGCACCAGTCCAGATGATTGAATATTTGCACCTTCACTTGGTAAAGCCTTTGGGGGCTACAGATAGCAAATAAGAGCAATTTGAACTGAACATAATCCTTCTTGTGACAAAAATATCTAAATGTGAGCTACAGTTTATTTACAAACCGAGCCATAGGTGTTTCTCTTTGTATCTTGTGCAATCCCCAGAATGTTGCAAGAGTGAAACAAATGTGACATCATAGCAGTACCTTTCCAAACATAGCTGAGTGATATATGGCCATAGTAGTACCATTCACCACCAAGAGGAAAATCTTTCTTGAGGCATAAATACTGTGTGGTTCTGCTCATGTTGCTTCAGTAACACTAAATGTTCAGAGTCTGGGAATTCTTAAAACATACGGAAACACTTCAACAGACCTGTGACTCCACTTGGCCATTTCTCTTCTGACATAAGAATTACAAGACATCAAGCTTAGTAAACGTTAGGGAGAGGATGGGAGGACAAAAAGATAGCAGCACTTTTGGCCTCTCTCTAACATTTTTCTCATAGCCAAACATTCATCTTGAAGCACTCTTCTCTTAGTTTCTATGACAACAGATCAGTTCTCCCACCTCTTTGACCATCTTTCTCGGGGATCATTAGTCGCTCTTCCTCTTCCAACCTCTAAATGTTGGTGTTTCACAGATATCTGATCTAGTCATCTTTCTCATTCTGTATTCTTCGTGAGCAATTGTGCATATTTCCATGCTGATGGCCTCCAAACAAATATCTTCATCCCACATGTCCAGCTCTCCACTGAACAGTTTCATAATGCCAAATGAATGTGTTAGAACCACTGCTACAATTGTATTTGTCTTACTATTGCTATCTCTGTTATGAGGAATAGATATAGCTAGAGATACAGTTTTTCCACCACATGTGAATTGACGTTTCCTTCAATTATTTTATTACTTGCCATGTAGCTTATACTTTTCAAAGACAAGATGCTTAGATATGTGTCTTGCTTCCTACTAGATATTTCTAGTTAAGTTTTTACTGATATTTCTATTGTGTCACTGGCTTTATCCTCTCATCTTTGTATATTGCAGTCTTGGTAGAATTATTATGTTTGTTGGTAAAGTCTGGATAAAAATTTAGATGAATTTCCTAGAAAACTCATTATAAGTGCTGTTCTATTGGCCAAAAATATTATAATAATTGTTATTCTCTTTAGAGTGCAATTATTACAGGTGGTCTAATGGTTGCTAATACAAGGGACTTCGAACATATTCATATTTCTTATCAGCACACTAACTTCATTAGTTGTTTTTCATCCCCATTCTAAGCTATTTGGTTATTTTCATTTCACGAATATGGAAACTGAGGCATGGTTCTGTTTGGAATCCCAAAGGCAAACTAAAGCCTGCAAAAACCATTAGACCTCCCATACTCCTTTGGGCCTTCTGGCATAGAAATATATTTCTACCCTAATTTCCATTTGGGGTCCTGAGAACAGTTAATCCTATCAAGCCTAGCATCTCTACCATCTTTGGCCAATGTCCACTGTAGAGGCCTCTCTTGACATCTCTCTTCTCCTGTCTTCCTATTCCCATGCTGCTTGTGTTTCCTGTCTCCTGACTGATTATCTTAGTGTTGTCACTTTTCAAAATGATTCCCATGTTCCTACCTGAAACATCTGACTCCATAGGAAAAACCTTTTCTGAGTCTTCAACCCTAGACATCTGCTCCATTGTCACCTGAGTAATCGTTCTGAAATTCAGAGTTAATCATGCTATCTCACTACTTGAAACCTCTTCATATACACAAGAGGAGTCCAAACCTTGTAGAAAGGCATATTAAACCCATCTTAATTTGTCTCTATGGATCTTATTTTTTTCCATTCCTCTTTTTTGTCCCTAATCTCCTTAATACACATTGTTGCTTGTCCTGAAAAATGGTGTGGTTAATTGTTCTTCTTAATCCAACTCAACTGTACGTCCCCTGTGAAGCCTCCTTCATCAGGCTCCTGGGAGTCTCTCTGTCTGTCCTTCTATAGCAACCTTTTCTCATCTTTGCACTGAGATGTCATGGCTGACATCCATTACATGTTAAATCTCTTCAAGGGCAGGGTCAACTTTGTTCATCTCTCACCCTAGAACATGGTGAACTCCTGCTTTCCTTTATACCCTGTTCAAGTGCTATATCCTCTGAACCCTCCGGGCAGCATTAGCTACCCTTCTTCCATTGTCCTTTCAAAGCATCCAGTGCCTACCTTAGCACATAATAGACACTATTTAAATGATGAATAAATGAATACATTTAAGAAGGTTTAATGATTTCTTCAGGATCACAGAAAAATCCAGAAGTAGAGCTAGAGTTAGTCATTCATTCCTTCTGTTAGAAACAATTCTTTTGGGTTTATAAAAAACCTACTAAATAAAAATCAACCCCCCAAATTAAGTCTGCCTAACAACATGCAACTTAGTTCTTAAATGTAGCGTGGAAGGTTTCTTTTTCCTAGTGTTATGTGCCTAGTAAATTTCCCCCAAAGAGATCTGTCCTGCTTATATATGGATACAGTTCTAAAAATGCTTTTAAGTCTTACACATATTATTTTCTTCCAGAGTTTTGAGATCTGTTCTTTTACTTGTACAGCACCAATATTATTCAGTCCAGCAGAAACGGGCCCAAGGCTAAGAAATCTAATCTAGCATGCTTGAAGTATTCATTGGTTGAAATATACTGTTGAATAATAATACCTTACGCCAACCTAGTGCTTCCTACCTTTCAAATCCTATTTAATTCCTGCTCATCCTTCCATACCCTGCTCAAGTGCTATATCCTCTGACTCCTCTGGGAATATTAGCTATCCTTCCTGCTCTGTCCTTCCAAAGCGTCTTGTGCCTACCTAGATTGTATCATACTGTATTCTTATTGTATATGTGCATGTCTGCCTTCCTCACTAGACTAGAAGCTCTTTGAAGATCGAGATTTGTCTTTATTCTTCTCTCTTTGTATGCTTCCTGTACCTGACATGATACCTGGTACATATGAATGTTGGTGGTGGGAGGATGTAAGGCCAGGCAGCTATGTTCCCTGGAATAATATCAAACACATTCCTTGTGTGTGGTAGTATGATTTCTCATATAGCAATAAGGTGAAGAGAGTCTTGACCTTTTCTGGAGTGCTATAGCTCCTCTTTTTAAAATTTTACTTCTCATTTTGCAATGCACATATCCTTGTTATGTAGTTCTATTTTTATCTGTATATGACATACTTTTTTTTTATTATTATACTTTAAGTTCTAGGGTACATGTGCACAACGTGCAGGTTTGTTACATATGCATACATGTGCCACGTTGGTGTGCTGCACCCATTAACTCGTCATTTACATTAGGTATATCTCCTAATGCTATCCCTCCCCTCTCCTCCCACCCCATGACAGGCCCCAGTGTGTGATGTTCCCCACCCTGTGTCCAAGTGTTCTCATTGTTCAATTCCCACCTATGAGTGAGAACATGTGGTGTTTGGTTTTCTGTCCTTGTGATAGTTTGCTCAGAATGATTGTTTCTAGCTTCATCTATGTCCCCACAAAGGACATGAACTCATCCTTTTTTATGGCTGCATGGTATTCCATGGTGTATATGTTCCACATTTTCTTAATCCAGTCTATCATTGATGGACATTTGGGTTGGTCCTAAGTCTTTGCTATTGTGAATAGTGCCACAGTAAACATACGTGTGCATGTGTCTTTATAACAGCATAATTTATAATCCTTTGGGTATGTACCCAGTAATGGGATGGCTGGGTCAAATGGTATTTCCAGTTCTAGACCCTTGAGGAATCTCCACGCTATATGACATACATTTTACATATAATGTGTGGCCAGTAATGAAACCCACTGCTGGAGCCTATAACCTCACTCAGAGCTAGACACTTATTTATCTGCTTACACCCATCACTTAGTATGATGCCTAGCACATAGGCACTGGTAAATATTTGTGGTTCGAGTAAGTGGATTCATACACAGATGGGTTACTTAAGGGGCCTCAATAATATATTCTCAGTTACTATCTGACACCTCAAAGAGTAGTACCTCTTTTTTGGGCTCAGGATTTTTTGAAATGAAAGTCAACCAGAAATCAACAAGGATAAAGCATTAGTTGGTATATTTTCCTGTAAAAAGGAATGTTGGGCTGACATAAGATCTTTTCTTTTCCTCTCTTTATGCAGCTATGTGACCTATAGACCTTCATTATTAAGCTGTGCAGAAGAGTATGGGGCATGCTAGGTGATCTGCTAAAGTCCACAAAACCAGCTGGTGATTGACTAGCATAATTGGGAGTACTGTGACATAGGGGATTTATCAGGCTCGATCTTGAAGAAAAAAGAACACTCTAAGACAAGCATCATTTGATACAGAGTTATGTACATTTATTATGAACACCCGAGTTTCCTCCCCTTTCTCTCTGCCCAGTGCTTTTGTCAGAATGTGCTCTAGGCTACACTGCAGTCTCCACGGGAATGACTCAAGAACTACTGACCGATTTACCCTCAGGCCTGCTGATTACAGCTCCTTCCACCAAGCCCTGCTTCTGTTTTATCTGCAGTTTTCCTCCCAAAATACCCTATCTTCCTTCCTGTGTGGTAAGGGCTGGGCCCTGTGATCTCAGCTTGGGGGCTTTCCAGGTCCACAGAAAGACTTAGGCACATAGCAGTCTTTGCTTTGTATGTATATGAGCACTAGGGAAGTAAAGCTGATCTTGTGCTGGGGTAGACATCTACTCTAGCATGGACTAATGATGAGCCATATATTCTATAAGTGGACAGCAGCAGCTGCAACCAGGTAGTGAAGTAATAAACGTTCAGCCACTTGCAAATTATGAGCTTGTATAAGCTGGGCATGGAAAGGCCATGGGAAAACCAGCATACTCAATTATGAGTTTGTCCTTCAGATCAGGCTTTTAATTTCTAAAGAGACTGCTTTGGGTGTATTATGATATTTTAAAAAATACCCATGCCAGTTTTCTTTAATGCAAAACATTTGTCTGGTGGGCTCAAAGATGGGGGAATTCCCACAAGTAAGGCCCTTGTCAGCTAAATGATTATCCCCTACCATTGTGAAGGGGGATGGGCAGAAAGTAGGTTTTGTCATGTTCCATTCTTCCTTCACTATTTAAGAAAGGCTGTTTTTAATAGATGTTATTTCCTCTTCCTTAACCATAGCTCCCAAATGAGATGTTTAAATGCATGCTGAGCCTTTTAAAATACGGGCATGTAAACATAGGTCAAGGGGCAAAAACTTGAGGAAGTGTTGCATTTTACACCAGTTCAAATTCTTTAACCTCCAATTCTGGCAAGAAGTCACTTTTTTGGTGAACTGTGAGCTTTGCTAAATTTATCTAAGTTCCTAGTTTAGAAATAATACCAAATCTCCATTGCCCCAGGTAGCTCTTCTCTTCAGATGTGAAATGGGCACCTTCCCTGTAGAAAGCCGATTTGGGTACAGAGAAATTGGGAATAGCGCAAGGACCTAGGATGATGAGCCATGATGCACAGGTTGAAAAGCAACATTCAGCCACCTCTGTGGTATGCAGAAATCTCTAGGAAATTCAGAAATTGAATTTCCAAGCTTAAATTTGAGGACATTTGTTGATATTTCACTGGGGTGGAACAATAAAGGGGATAATTATTATCCAAGCATAGTAACAGAGAACAGCGAGACCTCCAGAGACTCAAGACATTGGTTTACCATATCCTGCTTGTTTGGGATGTTGGTCTATCTAATTTGTTCCATCTAAATGCTTCCAAGGATGTTATGTTCTCTAAGAACTAGGAAATGTTTTCTTGCTAGGTTTTGCTTCCCTTTTCTTTTTTCCCACCAATTTCTCTGAGGCATCTTTTAGGGTAATTACTTTTGTTTTTTTATACTTAAAATATTTCTACCTCTATTCTTTATGGATCTTATTTTCTCTTTTTAGAAGCACCAAAGCTGAAACCTGTAATAATGCATTGGTTTGCAAATATAAGTACATGTAAGATAATCATTAGCATCTTCTGGGCATTAGCTCATGCAGCACACACAATGAATAACAAAGTATGGTGCTGCATATGTTTAGAGGCTTAAGAAGTCATTTGAAAAAGAACTGTATTTAAAAAAAGAAAAAGAATTATTTGTTCCTTATATGCAGTATATGGAGTGTGGATGCTGGATTATACCTATTGACTTCCTATTTGCAACTTGACGTTGAAATTTGCAACTATAATATGCTGGCTTCTTGGATTCAATTAATGTCAAGTTCCTGCTGAAAACAATGGAAGTCACTCATGAAATTGTTAGCAGACAACAATACTACAGCAGAACTGACCTCGTTTGCTTGTTTGTATGAGAGAGAACATGAATGTATGCTGTGTGAGTGTGCTTGTATGTATGTCAGCAGTGAGCTATCTCTTACATGATCTAAGATTGAAACTAGGCGGCTGTAAAAAGAGCTAGTGCCTCTCTTGCTTGTCCGGCTGCTTTTGCAGATCTCCTGCCTAGCAAGTAGCTCAGCTCCTTCTGATCAAATGATCTTAGAACTGGCTTCCCTCCATTACACGCTGTAATGATATCTCCCTAGTGAGGCTCTCTGAAACAGCACACCCCTGTCTCTGATAGCAGAGTTCCCTTGGTGAGTGCTCCAGAAGAGGCAAGCTCCAAAACAAGGCCATCTAAGAATTGGTACAACTAGCCAACGAAACCTTTTGGAGTTTTGTCAGTAAATCACCTAGCCTTGTGTCTTTAAATGGGAAAAGCCATTTGAAATAGTAAGTACCAGCATGAAGTGGGTTGAAATGAAAAGGGTAGACCTGTTGTATAAATCTTTTAGGAGGATAAAAATGTATATATGAAGAGTCTGTGTGTGTTTGTGGGTTTACTTGGATATGCATTGTATTGGTGTACTGGAAAGGGAATTGACAAGTTTAGGAGCTGAGGGATTGGATACTCTTCTCAGTTTTTTCTTTTCTGACCTTGGGCAAAATAAACTCAATGCTTGTAAATTCCTCATGTAAGAAATGGAGATGGTACTTTCTTCTTCACAATGTTGATGTCAGGCTCAAAGAAGAGCAAGACATGGAAGCCCTTTGGACATTACAAACATATGTTTTTAAAATGAGGTGCTGGTAATCAGATGGTAGCTGGTTTTGAAATGATGCCCAACTACTTGGCAGTTAGACTAGTGCTGATATTTACAAATATGCTTTCTTGTCTCTGACCTGCTACAATTAGGTCTATAGGCTTATGCAACATTATGAAAAACTTATGCAGAGCTGTAACAAATACATAGAATGTATAGAGTTCCATTTCATTACTTCACACATGTATTTAATGCCTGTTGGGAACAAGAGACTGTACTAGTAGTATGAAAGTATATAATTATGACTGAGGGGCTCTTACCCTCAAGGAACTTATGATCTAATGAAGGGAGTGACTTGGATAATGATTGTGCAATTTGAGACAAGATGATAAAAATGGTAATTTGGGCCCATCCAGCTGGCTATAGTTAGTGGTTGGGCTGCCCTTTTTCCACCTAGTTTGGGAATGGTAGTGTGGGTTCACAGCTGCTGGGAGACCTAGATCTGGTTCATTCTTCTCCCTGTAAAATGCCCACTTTGGCGTCTTAGCATGTTATGGGCATTAATGTCTGAAAAGTCACTAGAAATCTTCAGATGCTAGTTGCTGTAGAAATGCAAGGCAACGTATAATATTTCTTTCAAATCCTAAGACATTGTCTCCTTTGTGGAAGGCTAGATGATTTTTTCTTTTTTTGGCAGTTAAATGTACACTACGTCTTCTTACATTATCAGTCACAAGTGAGCTGGTTGGTTCTTTTGTAAATAATGCATCCAAGATAAAGTAGATTTAGTATCAGCATAGGCTAGTTAGCAAAGCATGGTTTGTTTCCCAGTCAAGTCTATGCCTGAATGCTCAGCTAGCCATCTCAAAAATGTATGCCTTTGGTTAAAAGAGAGCCCAAGAAAGAGCCAGCAGTTGTAACTCTTGGATTTTTTTGCCCACCACCAAAGTACAATTCAGTGTACATATCATTCTGATAGTAAATGCAGCAACCTCATCGTCAATACAAAGAACAAGCCTGTGTTGATATCATTGTTTAAGGAGTCATTAGCTAACTTTGTGTCTGTGTTTACTTAATAACTTGAAGTCTGAATACTATTATGAAAAAATCAATTCTTTTTTATCTATAGAGATAATTCTTGTTATAAAGAATTTCCCAATTCCAGAGATTGGAAATATTCTTACATTTTAATGTAGTGAAGGTTCTTTGACCAGTTCAAAGGTTCTTGACCTTTGAAATCCTAAAATCCATCCTCTTTTAGATGTACTCATGTCAGTTCATTATTATAGGGTTGTCATCTCATCAAGTCAAGGTTTCTTGTAACCCCTCATATATATATATATATATATATATATATATATATATATATATATCAGAAATATTAGGAAATTCACCTTGGAAATTTCCCTTAATGAACAGCTCAGTCCTATGTTTGATCCTCTCATTTGCTATGAAAAGGGTGTTAAACAAACTTGGCGTGTGCTCAGATTTGTGATAATGGCCTTGCGTGGCTGGTGGTTTTGGATATTTACTTTTGGGTTCGTTAGATCATGACTGTACATATGCTAACCTGGGGTTTTGTTTTTAAAAGAAGGGCAGTGTTAATTTAGTTTTCATTGGGAAAATATGAAAATACATAGTTATGTGTATTTTGAAAGCAGACAAAATAATACAGACATATAGTTGTTTCTATTTCTCCGATGGTATGATATCTGATAAAAAATATTTATTTCAATTGCTCATGGCTTAATAGATGGTCCTCAAACTGTAGAACTAGTATTTCTGGATTCTCATCCTTCACACACTTGGGTAGAGTGCTTGTAGCAAAGAGACACAATTGGCATTTTTGGTTGTATTCAAACTAACACATAGGTCATAGTGTGAATTTTGGTCACATTAGCTAGAGTATAGTTGATGACCTATTTTTCCCCTTGACTTCTGGATCTACACAAGTTGGTGGTGGCTTTCTTTTTTAACCTACCCAGCATTCCCTGAGTGTCCAGTTGTGGCACTTCACTTGTTAAGAGAATGCATTTTGGAGGAATGAGAGACTAATGACAATTGTTTCTAATTTATAATCATTTAATCTGTAGTTACCATGCATCTTGGTAATAGTTTTTTTCTCTAAAATGCTTTGCAATAAAGCTCTGTGTCAAGGCAAGTTAATGAAGGTCCCTCTGTATGTGTTCATGTGTGCTCCTGTGTGTACATGCCTTCAAACTTGTGTGGGGAGTGGGGAGAAAGGGAGAGAGAAAGATACAGGGAAAGAGAGAAGTAATCTCTTTTAGTACTCTGAAGAAAAGGGGTATTTAGACTCCTTGCCTATCGTGAAACAAGAGGCTTATGTCTTATTGCTGATGAATTGCAAGTGTAATTACAGAGCATTGCTAAACCACATTAAGTCCCAAGGGCTGAATCAAAAATATACACCATCTACAAAAGCCGTTTAAATTATCTCTGAAAAACCTAGTAGTCAAGTATGAAATCAGTCTGTGAGCAGATATAAACCGTTGCTGGTTATCCATTAAAATTAGCTCCACAATGCTAAGGGCCAACCTCTAAAAGTAAAATGAATGGCCCGTGGCTGTATCTAATGTGCTACTCACAAGTTTCTGTACTGTTATAGAAATGAACAACAACAGTTGAACTTTAAAAATAAACAGTTTTTTGATTGGGTTCCTAGAGAATAATGGTGCTTTTGTACAATTCTTGAAATAGAGCCTACAGCCGCCCAAAATAAAATAGTCTCTTTCAAGATCTTGGAAATAATGACATCATAGGCAGATTGAACCAGCAATCCATTAATAGTATCCTTTATAGAAAGCTGTCTCAGGGGAACACATGGCTAAGTAGACTGGCATTGTTTATAAACATAACATAATAAAATCACTTTTTAAATATGTTTGTGGAATAGTAGGAGATACCTCCCACTTGGGAAACAAATACTTTAACCTCAAGGATTCCTTGCAGGTCCCTACCCTTTCTCCATTGGTCTTCTAAAAGTGTGCTTAGAGGCACTTGATTTGAAGGTGAGTTAAAATACCAAGGACCTCCTGTACTGTTCTTTCAACACCAAATCAGAATTATCTGGAATCATTAGCAGAGGATGATTGGTTGTGCCTTGTAACAGGTAGTAAAGAACCGAAGTAATATCAAGATAATTAAAACAAAACCATATCTGAACTGTCTAGGAAAACGGTTTGGTTCATGCTTTATTAATTTCCTAGTGTGGAACTGGACATAGGTTCTTCAGTTTCACTTCTGTCTTTGTAAAAGGTGTATTCTAACTCTTCTTATGATGCCTTGATGAGTTGAATGACATTGAAACACTTTCAGTTTCGTGGGCAATAGGCATGTATGTCACATAGGCTGAGTCCTTTGCAGAATGTCTGTGATACTGACCATGGCAAATGTGTGTTATTGAATTTTTGGTCAGGGATTTTTAGTGCGATATAGAAGTAGTTTGAGTTTTAGATCCCAAGTATTCCTTTCTTCCCAACCTATATTATACGTGGTCAAATAAGGTCAGGGTAATCAGGCAGCCTGAAAAGAAGCAGGGCATCTACCTGCCTCTCTGGTCAGATGGAGTAATTAGGAACAAAAAATGTCACTCTGTTGTCAGCCACCCCTATTTATCAAGAACAAAGGAGCATAGTATTTTAAATTCTGTAGTTGAGCGGAAACCCTGGCTGGCTCAGATTCTTGTCTTATCTTGCAAGATCAGCTTTGTATATCATTTTAAAGAGGTCATGTGGCATGTTTTCCTGACTTCTGTCATCTCAAGTTAAATATGTCATCAGAAAATATATATTATCCAGAAAATGGTGGCTTTCTCTTCCTGTGAGACACTCTTTTTAGAAATTTGTCTTCTAGGTATTTCTGTTTTCAAATGTTCAGTTTCTCTGCAATAACTTTCAAATTTCATTATTTTTACCAAGCTAGGTTTTGTATATCTGTATACATATTTATGTAATAATCACTTCATGTTTGTGCATAGTTTTTGAACCCAGAAAAGTTAAAGAGAAAACTAGTGCCTTGTTTCTGGTGGCAAATGTTCTCTGTGACTAAATTAAAACCATGAACCTGTCCAGTACAGAATAATGCCGCTGGTGAAGTCAGTCTTAAATTCACTTTAATTCTAGAGAAACTAGGAATTTAGAAGGACCAACAGTCAAAATGCAAAAGATAATGCAGACACATTAGCACTGGTCTCATATTCCAATTAAAATATTTACTCTAGTACCAATAGTATCTATGAATATGCTTTATCCTTGACATCCCAATTACTTTTTGATTGTACCTTGTTCTGTAGTTTGACCTAAATAGGAATATGTGAGTTTTATGAAATTGTTGGTGATAGTGACAAACCATTTATTACTTAGTATTTTCACTATCATTATTACTGAAAAAATATAGAATTGGTCTTAATTCATTAAGATAATGCAAGACATGACACTTAGCAAAACCAAAGAGATCTTCCGTTCAAAGCAAGATCAAGCCAATTGTTAGTTGTCAATCACCTGTACAGATGGAGAAGCTATTAATTGATAGTAACCTATTCTTGAGTAGTTACAGACTATATATATTTGAGAGAATTTAGAGCAAAATAAAAATTTTGAAATTCTCTACATAACATGATGTAAATTAGAGTGCATTACTGAGAGTAATAAACACATTGTAACCACTAAAGGGCCAGAAAGGATTGATAGATAATTTTTCAGCACAACAGTTAATGAGTAGACCCCTGTCTTGTTTTTATTGTTCTTAGGTTTGTTCATAGTAAATGTTGTTGGAACAAAGTGATATGCTAAGTCATATTTGGAGAGTTATTATGTTCCTAAGTTAGTACCAGGTAATACTTGATAAACTTACAGAGATGTAGTTTTAAAGGGATTTGATTTTCCTTGAATTCAAACTGGGGATTCATTTGGAAGGTACTGTTAGTACCTGACTTATGCTGGGGTCAGGACCTTATGGAAGGACTTTAATTAGAGTAGGAAAATACCTGGAGACAGAAACATTTCCTTGGGGGAGTCCATGCTTTTCCAGTTTACTTTATCCTCCCCGGGGAATGAAAACCGAATATACTAAGACGTAGACACAAGATACTAAAGAACAATGAACTTGGCCAGGCGCAGTGGCTCACGCCTGTAATCCCAGCACTTTGGGAGGCTGAGGCAGGTGGCTCATGAGGTCAGGAGATCAAGACCATCCTGGCTAACACGGTGAAACCCTGTCTCTACTAAAAATACAAAAAAAAAAATAGCTGGGCATGGTGGCGGGCGCCTGTAGTCCCAGCTACTCAGGAGACTGAGGCAGGAGAATGGTGTGAACCCGGGAGGCAGAGCTTGCAGTGAACTGAGATCATGCCACTGTACTCCAGCCTGGGCGACAGAGTGAGACTCCGTCTTAAAAAAAAAAAAAAGGCCGGGCGCGGTGGCTCACGCCTGTAATCCCAGCACTTTGGGAGGCCGAGACGGGCGGATCACGAGGTCAGGAGATCGAGACCATCCTGGCTAACACGGTGAAACCCCGTCTCTACTAAAAAATACAAAAAAAACTAGCCGGGCGAGGTGGCGGGCGCCTAAAGTCCCAGCTACTCGGGAGGCTGAGGCAGGAGAATGGCGTGAACCCGGGAGGCGGAGCTTGCAGTGAGCTGAGATCCGGCCACTGCACTCCAGCCTGGGCGACAGAGCGAGACTCCGTCTCAAAAAAAAAAAAAAAAAAAAAAAAAAAAAAAAAAAAAAGAATAATGAAATTAAGAGCAAATAAGCTCCTAAAACCCAGACTGGATCTTACAGCTAGCTACCTCTGTCACCTCCCTTGTCCCTTCTCCCAAGACGTAAAATGTGGCAGGGAGTAAGGTTATGGTGTCTCCTCGGGAACTGGACCTCTGACATTTGCCCACCTTATCTTCTGCCTGCTTGGGAGAATATGGAACATTGTTTACCCTAACAGCCACTCCAACTCTGCTAAAACTGCCAGATCTATGGGATGGTTTCTCAGTTAATTATCATTAAAAACAGGAGAGTGCATTTTGTAACTGAGGTACGCACATGTAAGAAATAAACACCAAGGACAGCTCGCTGTTAAAGCAGCTAACAAGTCACTGTTATGGGCCATTAAAAATCAACAGCCAAACCTGTGTCAATTCCAAACTCTGAGGAGGCTGATCACCTGACCATTACAAGCATCAGGATAGAATTTTAAAATAAGATTGTAAATTGTTCACTAAAACACTGGTAGTGGGGAGGAGAAAATAGAGTTTCAATGCGGGAAAAGCAAAGGGACTTATGTGTTTTTATAATATTTAGAAAGTCATTAATCACTGCTTTCACTTTCCTTTTTTGAAAATTGCATCAGGGTTTTTGGGAGGTAACTTCCTTCCCTCCAGAAGAGAAACCCCTAAAAACGATCCTCACACGAAACATGAGAAAATATGAGAACAATGCTTTTGTTTCTAAGATGTTAGAATCCCCATATTTATTAGGTTGTTTTTAGACCTCTTCTCCCTCAACTCCTGTTTTTTCCCTCCTTTTCTTTAGGAGCTGTGAAATTGGTTGTAACTGAAAATGTCTGACGGTCTGGATAATGAAGAGAAACCCCCAGCTCCCCCACTGAGGATGAATAGTAACAACCGGGATTCTTCAGCACTCAACCACAGCTCCAAACCACTTCCCATGGCCCCTGAAGAGAAGAATAAGAAAGCCAGGCTTCGCTCTATCTTCCCAGGAGGAGGGGATAAAAGTAAAGTATCAGTGGCTGGGCATTGAAAATGGGCTAGTTTATTCTTTCATTTTCACTTTCTTTCTTAGGTAGTTGTTTCTTGAGGATTGACTGTTCAGGGCCTGCCTGACCTTTACATCTATATCTTCAGAGGTTGCATTTTGTCTGAGAAGAATGTTTGATTGATTTACTGTGGGCTGGCAGAAAATACATTTACACTGTGTTTTCCTTTCACATAAAATTAAATTCATAGTGTTAAGCCAAGGGTAATCATAGCAACAGTACTGTCTTGAATATATCAACAGTGACTTTCTTTCTGATAATGTAGAGTACAATTTACAATAATCCCTCCCTAACTGTAAGTTGTTCTTTTTGGAAATTTGGGTATAGGTTTACTTCTGTATACCTTTTTGGTAACTGAAAATTTTGAATTCAGTATGTGGGAATCAGTCCACATTGCCACAATATTGTCTCTCTGACTATATTGTAAGTGGGAAGGCATTTCTAAGTCATTTGTTTCCATTCTCATTCTTCAAGCTATTGTCCCCTAGATAGCCCCATGTGCACTGAGTAGCACACCAATATATTATTATTTATCCTTCTGGTGTTTAGAATACCATTTGGTGCTTAAATATCATATGCTAACACTTTGTGATAAGCGGGGATATGAAATCTCTAGTAAGTAACTTTCAGGTTGCATTAATTAGCATAAAGCTGAAACATGGCTTCTACAGATATGAAGCAAGTACAAGGGCACTGACACCATGGAAAGTTGTCAGAGGGCAAGAAGGGTGATGTCTTTAGAAGAGAAACAGGACATTCTCAATCTGCTTCTTCAAGGTAAAATAAATAGCTTTGTAGGTCACATATACTGTTAATCAATCTACAATTCTTACCATAAAGAAAGCTAAAACTATTAGTATGGCCAGTACTGCCACTTGTACACCTACATAACTTAAAAGATGCTTTGTTCTTCATGACCCAAGGATGGAAAAGATGGAAATGAAGTTAAACCTCTGGATTGAAGATAAACCGAAGAATAATGAAACACATTCAATGCAAGAGATCTGTGACCATGCAAGATGAGTTTTCAAAGACATGTTTTTAGACACTGAAATGAATCCAGAAAAATTTTTGTTGGGAGTAAGGGATGGTTTGAGGAATTTAAGGTGCACCATAATGTGGAGACCAGGTGTTATTTGGCGGTTGTGCCAAAGAACAAACCGTTCCTGCAGCTCTCATGTTGTATTCACCACAAATTCAGGAAGTGGCTGAAGAAGGGGATTACGTGCCTGCACAAATCTTTAGTGCTATCGAGACTCTCAAGCTTTGGAACCCTTTGAATACTTCTGAAGAGCAAGAGCCCACTGATGCTGAGGTCAGCAAAATCAGAGAGACTGACATTTCCATTTTTTGCCAATACTTCAGGTGACCTCATAATGAAACCCTTGCTGCTCTACAGAAAACTGTGCCTAAACCCTCTCAGGGGAAATAAATGAGCCAAGTTTCCAGCGTACTGGCAAGCAAATAGAAAAGCCTGGATGAATCCTCCTCTCCTTAAGGGATGGTTTGAACAGTACTTTCTTGTGGATGTTCAAGACTACTTAAAAAAAAAGAAAAATACCTTGAATTCAAAGTCCTGCTAATTCTTCAGTCTATTTGGTGTTTCATGTACATTTGCCAATGTGCATCCTAATGGTAAGATTGTCTTTATAACTAGTCACATGTCTCAGATTCTTGAGCCTTTCAGTCAGTGTTTGATCTGGCTATTCAGGAAGGCTTATTATAAACTAATGTATAACTTCACAATCTCGCGAAGTTTCCACTGTCTGAAGATCCTAGTGCATGAGACTCCTACATCATTACTAATGGCATATCCTTAATAAAGGTTTGGCTATTGATTTTTAATGGGTTTTCAGGAGGTAACTTCCCAAAGAGGCATTAGATAGTTTAACAGAGCCTGTCATTAATGTGACCTGTGAGAAGACTTGGCTAGAGGTGGTGAAATATCTTTCCTCTATCCCTCCCAAAGACAAGAAAAACCTATGGATGAGGATGAAAATTTGGCACAAGAGCAATCATTGGCGGAAGTTGAATCTGAGCCTGTTGACACTAATTCAAGTTAATGCTGCTAGAGGCTGATCCTCAGGAAGCTTTGTTAACTCCAGAGATTATTATCATAAGTGATGATGAAGACAATTAGGAGGCTGTGAGACTGGAAACAAATACAGCTATAAGAAACAGGAGCAAAATTTTTAGAACAATATTAAAACCTCCCTAAGAAGGTAATTAAAATGGACATCTTTACATGTGTCAAATATTACCTGTTCAAAGCTTGAGTGACTTACAATTCTATAAAGAGGTGCTATGATGCCTTCAAACATAATCATATTGGACAGAAACAATCTTCAATAGAACTTAAATCATGTGCCATTCAATACTGTTGCTGGACAGCTGAAAAAACTACCTTCAGACAAAGTTTGATTTAATTAGACTCTATTAAAAGATCCTATGAGACTTTTGAAAAGACTACATTGGGAAGAAAGAAACCTCAGAAAAGCCTAAATTATCAAGTAGTACCATTTAAATACTCTTACTGGACAGCTAATAAGCTGCCTTCAGACAAAGATTGAATGATAAATTGAGCTCCATACAGAACTGCTAAGGTGTCTTCAAAAAGGACTTGAGAAGACAAAAGCATCTTTAGAAGGGCGCCACTTAAATTCACTTGCTTGATAGAAATAAAGCCTCAAGCAAGTTGTTATAACTTCAGGATTCGACTTCACTGACTCTAAGAGTATAGATATCCATGATTTGAACTAAATGAATAGTCCACTTCTGTTCATTGCTTCTCTGTCACCCCCATTTGCCACTACCATAATGAGTGATAGATACATCCTCATCACCACTGGAAATCATCTCAGGATCTAAATGGAAACTGTATAAAGCCTATCATTTTTACTGATTTAAACTGTGTAAACTCATTATTCTTTTTATGTAATGTGCTGTTGTTATTGTTTGCCTGCATAAAAATATGAGGGTTTTCAACAGTTTACCTGAGACCTCATTTTTGCCCATTTTTTTCCTTCCCGATATCATGATCTCCTCAGCTGAACTCTCTTACCTTGGGGGTTGTTCAGGAACCTGACTCTCATGGGGAAAGAGGGATTACTATTTCTGTGTTCCTATCTCTTGGTAACTGCTTAATCACAGTCAGTCTTGAACTAATGGAAGGAGCACTGGACCTGGGTTCTTGAGACCTGGGTTCATGTTTAGCTCTGCCACTGATTATTGTGACATTGGGCCAGTCACTTGGTTTCTCTGAGCCTCAGTTTCATCACCTGTTAAGTGAGGATAGTAATACCTGGCACAAATATCACAATATTAGTGATAATTGAATATAATTATAAGTACCAGATGGCTATTAAAAGTAAAATTAGTAAGTGCTGAATAACCATAATATCATTGTATTTGTAGCATTTTGGACCTTATCGATGAACAACTGAGAAAACTAGGTTTTTGAAATCTTTTATTTTTTAAAAGTAACTTCCTCCCATTTTTTATGTCAATTATAGAAAATTTTAAAAAGAAAATTAAATGTGCCTATAATTTTACAAGCCAGAGGTAACTAAGTTGCTATTTTTCTTTTTAGTACCTCTTGGTCTCATCATAAATTGTTCATCAATGTCAAAAACTTGGAAAATAACGATAAGCATATAGAAAAAAATAAAATCACCCATAATCACAAATCCTAGAAGCAATGTTAATATTTTGATGGATTTATTTCCAGACTTTTTCTATGGCTATGTATGCACATATATAATTTTTACATAGAAAAAGTCATAATGCATATAGTTTTGTTGCTTTTATACTTAGCATTTTTATCATGAATATTCTCCTACATTTATGTGAAGTATTTGTAAATATCATTTTCAATGGTGTATAATGTTTCATTATAGGATGACATGATGGTTTAGTTAACCATTTTCTTTTGTTGGATATTTGAGGGTTTTTCCAAATTTGGCCATTGTAATTTCAGGATGTCTATTTCATTACCTAACTGAAAATATTTGCTTTGGTGACAGCAGAGGATTTTTTGTTGTTTGTTTGTTTGCTTGTTTTTGAAGAAGTCCTTTTAATAGCTACATTTCATTGACTAAATGGAACTTCAAGAGACAGGTAGAAGGAAAAAAAAGAAATAGTAGATGTAATTTTAAGATTGAGGATTTATTTTGTTGGTGACTGTTCCAGAAGCTGAATTTTGGTGTTAGAGCAATTTAGGAGGGACAGTTTGCCACCATTTTATGATACTTTACTGTAGAAAAGTTTTCAGGATTTAGACCAGGAAAGAGACATCCTAACCATATACATTGATTTTATTTTATGGGCCCTGTGAAATCTGGGACTGATCAGGTTTCTCTTTTGTTGGCTGCTAGAAAGCTTGGAGCCAAATGTGTGGTCAATGCATAGCACTTGTAATGGGACTCTACGGTATGTATGCACTTTGTATTAGCTTTCTGCCAGGCTCCATTTCATGTTCCTATTTTTATTGTTTTTGTTTTTTCCTTTTACTTTTATATCTGCTTTGAATTTATGCTATCATGTTGTATTTTGTGTATTCTTGTAAGCCACCTGACATCCATCTTGGAACATGGTGGGGAATAAACACATGAATGAATAAATAAATACATTAATAAATACATGAATAAATCAACCAATAAGGAAAAAACAGTGAGGCAAATGAATGCAGCCAGGACTCTGAAAATTGCATATTGCCTCCAAAAATAATCAATGTTAAGGACTTGAAGCTTGGAAGAACATATTGGAAAGAAGCAGGTGAGGCTGTGAGGCTGCATTTAGAGGTGACATGTTCTGTGTGACGTCTGTGTCTACCGAAGCATGCTTATATGTTTTGTGTCTTCTACTGCACTTGAGCATTAGGTGTGTTTCAGAGGATATGCAATGCTGTGTAAAGGACTGTATCTTTAGAGGGCACAGTTCATGTGCATTCTATTTGTGGGGAATGGAGAGAGATTTGGGAGCTGGTGAGCCTGGGAATTATGTGATGATCCTTCTTCCTGGAGGCATAGGAGGGAATCATTGTATATAAATCAAATCAAGACAAATAGGAAGTGTTCTACCATTTACTGACTAGTTACTGGGTGCCAACCTATGTGCCAGGCACTTTAAATGTGTTGGTTTAATACTTACAGCCACTCTATATTATTCCCTTTTTACAGATGAGGCAATTTAAGCTCAAAGCATTTAAGTAGACAACGTAGAATCACATAGCAAATGACAGAAGCCAGAGGCCTCCCAAGTCTCTCTAACTCCAAACCCTATGCTTACTTTACTATATCACACTACCTTGCAATGGGACAAAGGGAATGTGTGGTAAACTATGTTCCCAGCATCTAAAAGCCAGCAGTGGCTTTCATTTTTCTTTATGAAAATGATAGTGTGCTTTGAAACATACGTGAATTTCAGAAGACGGGACTTTTAAAAATTGCCACTCAAAAGGAAAGAAAGAACTTTTTCACATATTTTTGAAAGGAATGATGGTGAGAAGATATTCTTGATAATGTAGATATGCTAACATTTGCTTTGGGTGTTTTGTAGGGTTTTTTTGGTGTGTACTTTATAGGCTTGCATATTGCTTACTTTAAAAAGCTGAAGTTCTAAATAAGTATGTTCATATATGTGAAAGAGTTCTTAAAGTACTATATAGTTTTGTTATTGTATTGAATATATATTGTTCTAATTCCTAGAGTATGTCATCTTCTATATACTCTATACAGCAGGAATCCTTGCTGCACAACAATTATATTAAAGAAAATTCTCAGTTATCCTTTATGGTCTTGTTAATCAAATGTTTTGGTCAATGCATATTACTAACTTTCATCTAATTAATGCACAATAAAATATACTTAGTGTGATAACAGTATGAAATCTTTCTTTGGTGATACTGAAGACCCTTTGGGATCTTGCAGTAGCTCAAAGTTATTATCACTGCACCAATAATGTGTAAGAGTGTCAATTAATTCAGGGTTCTGTTATCAGAAAGCCAGGTATCAGAGACTGCTACATCCTGAATGGTGCTTACATTCTTGGTTCTGCAAATGTAGCCCATCCAGCTTAGCAAAGAGTGCTCTTTGGAAATCACTGCCCTGCCCTTTTGGAAACCTGAAGGACATGGCATCTTGCTTGTCCTCTAGGGTCAGTGCTGTGCCCCAATAGAAGAGTCTCTTGTACTACTCCTTTACTCCTAGGCAACCCGTGTTAAAATGGGAAGAAGGTGGAATAAGGACACACACTCCCTATCTACCAGGGTCTGTGCTTCCACTTTAAGGCCAATGAACAGGGAAACTGGGCACAAATATAGTAGCCCCCTAAAACCACCAGACAGTCAAATCCAAAATAAGTATGGAATGTAGGATTGGGAGATGTTTACACTAAGGTAAAGAAGCCACAGGGAGAAATAAATTGAGAGGAAGTAATGACTGAAAGGGAGATTAGGAGGTGGAGAAGGTACAGAGGATGGATGGAATAAGAGGGGAAGACAGAAGAGTGCTGTATCAAACATGAAGTTTGATACGTTTTAAAAAATGAAGTGTTGCAAGAAGAGGAACATTGACAAAGGCTAAGGGATATGAAGTTGCTTTCCCTGTTGAGGCAAATGAGGCCTGTTTTTTCTCCTCAAACTTTTACCCTATATAATTATCCACATGATCAGAAGTGTCTCATTAAGACATTGCCTCATCTTTGCTTTTTGTTTTCAAATGTTTCCCATCAAAGTTGTTGCATATGTCAATTGAATGCAAATGAAAGTGGAACCAGTACGTGTTGCCTAGAAGGAGATGAGTAAGAGGTAACTTCCTAATGATTTCCCAGAATAATCACTGTTGCTGAATGTTTTTGAAGATGATACCACTGAAGGTGTTAGCTGTTTGCATGTATGAGTGGGGGTGACTTGAAGGGCTCACCTGTGACTATCATTTTACTTCCTCTATCCCGTCATCCTCATGGAATATCTGACCTGTGAATTGGGCTTGTGGCCACTCTTGCAGAATCAGGTACCACATTGAGTTTTTATCTATACATTAAAGCCTGCTAATTTGAGGAGGACATATATTGTTTTCCATAGCCACTGAAGACCTAGCAGGAGAAAATGGGCTTAATATCCCACCAGAGAGAATGGAACTAGACATAAATTCCGGATAGGCTAATTGGATGCTACAGGTTACTAAGAGTGACATTTTCTAGAATCTTCATTGGATATCTCATGGCTTTAGCAATTTCTACACGAAGGCAGGAGAATGGACCTTCCACCATGGGCCTTCCCAACTATATGCTTCTGAGATTTGCTAATATAATAAAAGATATTATAATAAGAGAAGTGAATGTTTAAAATGGCCCAGTTTAATCCTCTTTTCTCAGTAGATATACTTCCAAGGATATCACTCATAAGATGAAAGTGCTAGGTCTAAACATAGTCACCCTGTTACTTAGTATATTGCTAATAAGATGATGTATTTTGGAAGGCCGTTATAGGTGTATTACAATGTTCCAAACCTCTCATGGCAGTTACCTTCTTCAAACTCCCTATGATGGAGATAAGGCAGGGATTATTCCCATTTTACAGAGGAAGGCAGAAGTTCAGAGAGGTTAAATGACTTCCACAAATTTGCTCCACTACTTAATAACAAAGCAAGGCAGACCTAGAATTTGGATCCCCCAACTCCTAGTCCAGCGGTAGTTGAAGACTGTACTGCTTGCATAAAATGAGAGTAGCTTGATTGTAAACAGGTTTCAGCCAATGGAATATGCAAAAATTCAATTTTTACAGAAGCAAGTAGAACCCACGTGCCTCAGTGGATACAACAGTAGTCATACCTTTATCCTGACAAGTTATTCCTCCTGAGGACCTAATTTGCTAACAGGAAGTAACTAGCTTTTGTAAAAAAGAAAAATATGGAATATTAAAATAGAACACAAGAGTCACCTATCATCCCTTCCCTTAGATTCATTCATGATCCAGTATGTAAAAGATATTTGGGCCCTCTTACGCATTTAATGAACACCTTCCTTTTCTGCTCAGAATCAATATGTATTTGCCTAAGATGCTAAGTGTAAGCCAGAAATATGGCTGTTATGTGGAATTTCTTTTTAAATTTTTATTCACCGTGTACTGTCAGTTGCTTTAAATACTTACTGCCAACAATAAAATCTATTTTTATGCCTATCTTTCTATTGTAGTCACCACATAGTACTTTCACATATTTCCAATGCAAAAAATAAATAAATTTGTAGGCCCACACAATGATATTCTTTATACCAAAAAAAAAAAAAAAATTAGGTGTAAACAAAAGAACTGATCTCTCCTTGTGTACAGGGAAATGTACTTCTTGTAAATCCAGGAGTTGAGAAATTCCTGTGGGTCCCCTCTTGTAATATGCCCCCAAACAGGATATTTGTTTACAGAGCAGATGTCTCAGGGATTAGAATATGCTTTGCAGAAATCAGTCCCTCTGGAACTATTGCTCTCACAAATGAGCGCCTGCCTCTTTGAAACCTGCAGGGCTGCTGTTGTCATAGGAAGAACTATTCTGAGATACTTACTGTTTACCTAAGTATAAGGAAGGCTTCAGAAGGCTTCCCTAAGGAGGGTTATGGCACAGTGTGCTCTGTGACCCACAAATCAGAGGATAGAGCAAAATGGCATTTTTTTAAAGAAAAAAAAGGAACAACCACAGTACTTAATTCACTTTCCTGGTAGCTAAGTAGACACTAAGGCATTTCATTTCTTACAGGCCAAAGGCAACATTTTGTAAATGACCTGTTTGGGGCACTAACTGACAGCCTCTTAGTAACAGATAAATCAGTGAAACACCAAAAGCGTCTATCATCCAGCTAAAGAGTAACTGAGTCATTAAGGATCATTTGTTAGGAAAATGAAGGATGTCACCCGTAGGAGGTGGATGGCCCTTTAATAAGACTTCTATATCCTTTCAACATGGATTTCCCAAATCAATGCTCAGGAATATTGAGATGAAAAATAGCCTTTAAATATGACAGATCTCTAACCTAGCCATCTCCACTGTTTCTGCCAGAAGTGGTCCCTGTGTCTACAAAAGTTGTTTGGCTTTAGGAATATATAACACTGAATGAATACAGATTGCATCTGGGTAGGGTGAGGGGGACAAAGGGTGGAAAGAAGGACAAGGGCTTCTGGTGTCAAGCTAGGGATTATGAGATAAGTGCACCTCCCAGGAGGGCCTCGGCCCCAGCAACTTCACTACAAGCCTCCCAACGGAATGTTTTATTAGGCTTCCTTTATCTCAAAGGGCTTAATGGAAGACCACAGGATAGAGACATGGGTATCCAGCCAATGTACAAATCTGGGCTGCATTCTGACTTTGAGCACAGATTTAACTTATTAGCTATCTCAGTTTAAAAATTAGAATCTGGAGCATGTTTTTAACTGCTTATATACCACTCAGAAAAGAGTTTTGCCTACTTTTTATGTGCCTAGCTCTGTGCTGAATATTGTGAGGGATACTACGTATGAGACAAGGTTCCCTATCCTCATGTAATTTTCAACATAGTTGCAGAAATCATACACACACACACACACACACACACACACACACACCGAGTTTGTCGGAAATGTCCAGTAAGTGATCTTGGAGACAACAGATACAGTGGTAGGGAGGTCCTCCCCATTCCACTCCCACCATTCATTCTCCTCTTCCACCTGAGTGAAACAGCAACCATCTGGAAGCCTGCCCCCACCATGGCATGTGTACCTTAGCAGCACACAGTTATCTAGCTTGTCTTCTCACACCTTTTTTTTATTGTGTCATTCAACTATTCAAAAACCTTTCTCAGCACATTTTGTATTACTACCTCCGATTTCATCTTTCTTCCCTTCCTGATTTCCAAGGCTACACCCTACTTATTTATTGTGTCTTCTCATTTCCTCATCAACATGCAATATACATCCCTACTTCTAAGCTTTTACTTTTACTGTTCTTCCTAGTTGAGATGACTTACCCTTGCATCTAGGATCCAGTCTTTAAGGCCCATTTCTCAAGACATGCCTCCTCCAGTAAGCCTTGACTGTCTACCACGGATTTCTGTGATCTTTTCTTTGACATGCTACTATACTCTATTCTGCCCAACTTAGCACCTAATTTTCTTTGGCAGTATCTGTTGCTATTTCTTGTTTATTAAGGTTATTTTCCCAGTTAGATTGCAAGTTCAGGATGTTACTTAAGTTTCTAATGAATCACCCAGAATAACCTGTCACTACATTGATCCACAATTCAATGTAGTTGCTAACTGGCTCACTGATTCAAAGGAAAAGAAGCTGGGACAGTAGCTGGAGGAAGTTGTGTTTTAGAGCCAGGGTTGTAAAATGCTTGCCTCATAGAACTAGCTGGACTATGTGTTTATTTTTCTTTAGAAAAATTATTTCAGCATCAAAAATGCTTTATACAATATTTTGCTTTTAGCTTTCTGTATTAACAAGGCTTTAAATGTTGCTTGTAAAATTATGACATGTACCATAATATTTTGCATGCTTTTCATTGCTTTTAAAAAGATGATGGTTGTTTTGTGCTTTTAGGCTAAATTTATGTAGGAAAGCATTTACCTATGTCTGTCTTCTGTCATCCTTTTTCTTTTCCTGCATGCTCTGTTTCCAAGAAGCTAGAAAGTGTTCTAAAAAATAAATCTGAAAATGACCATATGACATCCAGTGAGTAGGCCCAACAAAACTTCCAGGAATTTTAGGGGAAGATAACAAATGGAACTCCTACAACAAGGAAGACTCATGCCACAGCTTTCTAAATTGCTTTCAGAAGGCAGCCACAGCACCATCTAGGGATTTCGTCTGGGGGGAGAATTGGTTGCTTTGCTCAACCTTGAACCATGCCGAGCTATGTTGCCATATATGCGTTTGGCTCCCAAGTGGTACCTGGCAAGAGGTGTGCCTGAATGAATACAGAGTCATTCCCACTGTTGGGGTAAAAACAGCAACAACGCCACCAATAACAACTTTAACTACAAAAACAACTCTAAAATATACTCCTCACCCTTAGGCCTTCTTGGCAGACATCAGTCATCTTCTCCTCTTCTATGAACACATAACGGCAAATAGGCATGACCTGTCCCCATTTACTGGGCCTCATTTCATATAATGAAGGTCTTTCATTCATCCATTCATTTTTTGTTCATTTGCTTATTCATTAAACATTGAGTCAGATGCTGTGCTAGGTAGGTGCTAGGGTACAAAGGTGAAAAAGTCCCAGTCCCTGGCTTTAAAGAACCAAAGGTCTAGTCAGGGACACAGATAAGTTATTCAACGATTAGAGTTTAGTGTGGTAAGTGTAATATGTAGGAGTGAGAACTGAGGAGAGGCAATTATTCCAGACTGAAGGAAGGGGTGGTTAGAGAAGGCTTCCTGGAGGAGATGATTATTGAACTGAGGTGAGTCTTAAATGGCTAGCATAGAGCTAGCCATTAAGGAGTGAATGGCATCCCAGGTAGAAAGACCATCATTTTGAAGGCAGTAGGCATGACACGCTGTTAGTTGGGCTTCTATGAATACAACTACAAGTAGTTCAGAAAAACTGGTGCTCTGAGAGTGGGAGAGGGGTAGGAGAAGAAACTGTGGATGTAAGTGAGGACCAGATCCTGGAGGGCTTATCTATGCCATGCTAAGGGGTTTAAATTTAATTCTGAAGGCAATGGGGGAACATTGAAGCAGGGCAATGATATCAGATTTGTGTTTTTAAATATCACTCTAGCCACAGGAGGAATCGGGAAGAGAGGGAAAGAGACCAGTCAGGCTGTTGGAGTCATACAGGTGAGAAATGAGAGTGGCCTGGCTTAAGGGCCAGTAACAGCAATAAGAGAGGACAATGCAGAGGGACTATTTAGGGAGGAGAATTCATAGAACTAGACAACTAATCAGATGGTGAGAGGAAGAGCTGGAGAAGGTTGAGTTAGGAAACAAAAGAAGAATTGTTATTTCTTGTTTTAGATGGGGAAAAGCAGTTAATTAGATAATTAGTTAAATAATTAGGCTTGATTTTGAAAATATTTAGTGTGAGGGGTCTGTGAGGTACCTAAATAGAGGTGTTCAGTAGCCAGTTAACTACCTGGGGTTGGAGTGCAACACAGGTGTCAGGGCTGGAGGTATATATGGAGAATCACTAGTGTCAATGGGGATTGAAATCATGCATGCGGATGAGATGACCCAAGGGAGAAGTGTGTTGATGAGAAGAGATGAGGACCTAGGATAGCTCCTAATATTCCCCATAGTATTTAAAGAACTAACAGAAAGAAGCGCCTGCAAATGAGGCTGAGAAAGAAAACTGAGAAATGCAGAAATAGACTCTAGGAAAGAGTTGTATGAAAGAAGGTGGGGGAAATGTTAGCTTCAAGAAGTTCGTGGTCACAAATGTCAGTTTTGACTAAAGGTCCGCACTTGTAGGGACAGAAAAGTAGCCACTGGTCAAGGAGGAGGCTAATTTGTGACTTTAGGGGAGCCATTACACTGGTTTGAGGAGTGAGAGCTAAGTAAATCTAGATTGCCTTTTCAAAAAGTTCAACCTAAAGAAGGAAAAGCTGAGACTATAACAGCTAGAGAAGTATGTGAAGAAGCAGAAGCATTTTAATTTTTAAGGACAACAGTGATCTCAGCATGTTTTTTAAGCCAAAAGAGAAGTGCCAGTAGAGACGGAGAGATTGAGGATACAAGAAGAAATAGAGCATAATTGGTGGATTCACTTTAGGTAGAAGGTGACAGCAGTGAGGCAGGAGAAGAGAAGAAGATGCTACTGATGGAGATAAATTCACAGGGGTGGGAGAGAAAGTGAAATCAAAGGAATTTTCAACTGAAATAAAGGAGTCCCTCCATTTATCTCGGTGAAGTAGAAGGAAGGTCACATGCTGAAAGTAAGGGAGGAGGGGGTAGAGCTGAAGTTAGAGTGGAGTTCTGAATTTCTAGAATATTAGGTGTGGTGACTGGAAAGGGAAGTTGGCAAGGGGTGAGGAAACTATTGTCAAGCACCATTAATGACCCAACTATTATAAGCACCAACCAATATGCATGGCTGTATCATTTCCCTCCAGCAACTCTTGGCAGCCTTGACATAGAAGTGGAGAGCTTTCATAGTTGGATTCCATTAGGGAAGGGTTTCATAGGACAATTATAACAAGAAGTCAAAGAGTGAAATTTTCCAGAAGCATAAGAGCAATTTACATGCTGGACCATAGAATCTCAGCCAGAAGGGAGCTGAGAAATTGGCCAAAAATGGAAATGACTAGAATGATATTTGGAACACAAATCTGCTATTATTGTCCTGTTTCAATATTCCCCATTACCTTCTAGAAATTGAGGTCTCGTTGAGATCAAAGAACAAATAAAATAGGAGTAAGCACTTGAAACAATTAGCGGGTTAGCCAGATGAGAAGCTGAACTCAGAGAATGAGGTAACAAGGTTGAATATTGCAGAGAAAGGGTTATTCTGGATAATAAAAAGATTTGGGGCAACTATGGTTCTCCACTCTGGCTGCATATTATCTCTGGAGTTTTAAAAATTCATTTGCCCAGGTTTCATCCCCAGAAATCCTGATAGAGTAGGTTATTGGTGGACTCTAGACATTGGTATTTTATGGAACTCTACAGGTTATTCTGATGTGCAACCCTGCTTGAGAACCAATGGTTTAAAAGATGGCCGTGGGAATGATTGCAGAAGTGGAAGGGAGGTAAAATTCATTAGAGTTGAGAGAGATCAAGGATCCATAAGGAAAGGGTATGAAGGAGGTGTCCATTAATATCCTGTTTCACACAGTGGTGGCAGCACAGAATGTAGGAAGGAAGACTGGGAGCCAGAGTCCTCAATGGCAAACAATGCACTTGGCCAGGAGAACTAGGTGGTGATAATCTCAAAAGAGAGGATTTTGTAGGCAAGTGTAGAAGTACTGATCTCGAATCGTTTTGAGTGAAAAAGAGGAAGTCTGCCTTCTCCGTTCTCTCAGGCCTACAGGCTTGGGATGAGAAAGGGTGAGCAGCCTCCACCAGTCTTATCTAAGGAAGCGGTACCCTCATTGGATAGTAGGGTCTAAAGTCGTTGTTCTCAATCCCAGCTATGTAATAGAAATACCTGAGGAATTTTAAAAAACAAAGATGCCTAGGGCTACCCCAGACTAACTGAATCTGAATCTCTGGAGATGGCATCTCTTTCTCTTTTTTTAAGTTCTCAGATGAAAATGATGTACAGTGAAGTATGAAAACCTAAGGCAAGAGGTGAAGGAAGAGGTAGAAAATGTAGAAAAAAAAATGTTTCTGACAGGACAAACTCTTGCTGGTAAAAGAACTGCAGAACACTGGGGTGGGCATATAAAAGATGATAGGTGACTACAGGGGCTTCTCATTCTTTATGAAGTAGCAGAATAGAGAAAGATGTCGGGATGAGAGATTCTGGAGAAATTAGGTGGCCCTAGGAATTACAACTGGAACTCCCAGTAGATCTCAAGGCCAAATGCTGTTTGCAGTTTGTGGTCCAGGCAGCAATTTGTAGCCTTGTTCTGAGTTCCAATAGAATATGGGAGATACACTTAGAAAGTGATACTTTTTTGGACTTCTGCTCTCTGCAAATGTCAACCCAGAGAGCTGACCAGGTTGAGCCTTAAGATAAATGACAAATGCTCACAGAATTTTGCAGGGTGATACAGACATTTTAGTGTATCTAAAAAAAACAAAACAAAACAAAAACCGGTTCTCATCTAGGGTCTAGTTTATTGCTAAACACTTACTGAAAGCTAGAGGTTTTTTTGTTTTTTTTTTTTTTCTTTTTTTTTTCTTTTTCTTTTTCTTTCTTTTTTTTTTTTTTTTTAATGCCACTGGGTAATAAATAGTTTAACTGTTGAAAACTTTGGTTCTGGAGACAAAGTGGGGACGTAGATTCAAATCCTGGCTCTGATATTTGCCACCTGTGTAACCCTGGGTATATGATTTAACCCCATCAAGTCTCGCTTTTCTCATCTATAAAACAAGAATAAGACCTACCTCATAAGACTGTTGTGGAGATTAAATGAGATAGCTTCAGACACTTGGCACGTGGTGAGTGTCCATTCATGATAGCTATTAAGTGTGCAGGTACAAACTAGTTGCAGGGGAATGTGAGAATAAATAAATTACACTCTTTACTGTCAATTATCTCAAATTTTAGATAGAGAGGTAGATATGTAAAAAATAATCCTATGCTGATGGTACCAAGCTCCAAGTATACACTGAGTAGTTCTATGGGAGCATGAAAGGACAGGCATTTAACTTTGTCTGCGGAGAGGAGATAGGAAAAGACTTGCCAAAGGAGAAAAAGCCCAAGAGTGAGTCTTTAAGAGTAAGGACTAATAGGAGTGATCCACATAAATTTGGGGGAAAGGGTAAGAAGTAAGACTTTCCAGGCCTAGGTATGGCATGTATAAAAGCTTGGAGGTATGAGAAAGCCTGGCAGCTTAGGGAGCATTGAATGTGTATAAGTAGTAGGGCCCATGGCAAGAATAGAGAAGCTGGAGTGGTAAACTAGGAACATATCATGCAGGCCCTTGGATATCATGGTAAGAAACATGAACTTTTAACTTACGGGTAATAGGGGACGGCATTTAAGCATCTTAAAGGCAAGAATGTTACTTAGGAGGCTGAAGCAGGAGAAACACTTGAACCCAGGAGGCAGAGTTTGCAGTGAGCCGAGATCATGCCACTGCACTCCAGCCTGGGCAACAGAGCGAGACTCCATCAAACAAACAAATAAACAACAACAACAACACCACCACACACACACAAAATGCAAGAATGTGATCTAGCCACAGAGTAGAGAAATGAATGGAAGTGGATAAAATTGGAGGCAGTGACGCTAAGTGAGAAGTGCTGATGCCTTGGACTAAGATAATTATTTGTGGGGATGAAGATTCAACATTCAAGACCAGTTTAGGAGATAGAATATATAAAACTTGATGATCAATTAGCATAGAAATAAAGGAGTGAAAGACGACTCCCAGATTCTTGGTTTGGGCAGCTGGGCCACTGCTGGATTACTCAGGAGCCAGAGAAAGCATTTGTATATGGCATCTAGTAATGTGGAAACAGTTTAATTTTGAATATATAGCTTAAAAAAAGACTCAATCACCATAGGAACATCAGAACTTTTTCACTTCCTTAATTATTTATGCCTTAGTATTGTTTTTATTTGAATTGCATATTGCAGAGGAGGATTATAATTTTTTTTTCATTGCTCAGAGCTGCCTAAAGGAGGAGGAGCCTAAGGCCTTGCTTCTTCTTTAATCTGTGTGGTTAGTGGTATCATTTCACTGAGATAGGGAACACTAGAAGAGGAGCAAACTTGGGCTTCCTGCCTTTGTTATGTTTAGCCCTGAGTGAAGAAAATTGCATAGTCAGGCTGATAAGGGATTGGCAGTCAGGTGGCCTTCTAGGAGAACACCATTAAGCCAATTCTGCATATAACTCAGCCCAAGTGGAATGTTTAGTCAATTTGCTACTAACAGAAAAGTTGGGAGAGTTTATTTGCTGACAAGAGGGGCCATGAATTCAAGTTGATAGAAGGTTTGGAGATACAGATTAAGGTAGGGGCTCTTAGCTTGGAGTCCAGGGGAATTATGAATCTGTGAAAGTATATGTATATAGTACATTTTTATGGGCAGAAGTTCCATAGCTTTCTTCAGATTTTTCAGAAGATTGACCCCAAAAAGCTTACCAAGAGCTAGTTACTGTGAAGTGAATGAAACTGCTCCTTCAGAATTCCTGACTTGCCTGGAACCCTTCCAAGGCCCTGGGAGGGGCCCCGGTATATTTGTATTTGTAATTTTACAATGTTTTTTACTTAAAGGGAACCTTCCTCTCAAGTTACATAAAGTATTTGGTCCCCCAACATGTGGATCCACCCCTGCCAACCACAGATTAGGGAATTACCTGAGTTAGTATTTGGGAGTGGAGGCAATCCAATAGAGAAAGAAATGCAGAAGGCCAAAAACTGAACTAGCAAAGTCAAAAGCAATGACAATCAAAGAAAGAACGGTCACTGAGAAAGGAGGAATGCCAGGCCACATTGTCAAGGAAGTAAAAAGAGAAGTAGCTAGCCATGGCCAGCATGGATGGGACATCATGAAAGAGAAAAAGTAAGAAAATGATTACAGGAGTGGCGAGGACACCTTCAAAGGAGTGATGAGACCAGAGTGCCTTTCTGAACAAGTAAAAAATGGTAGTTGAACAAGTATAAATGTTAGCTATAGTTCACAAACATGCAAGGGAAGTAGGAGTACCAACAGAAAGCTCTAAACTTCACTATTGAGTTAGAATAATATTCATGAATAATGTAGGCTCACTATAAAAATGGAATCTGTACTGAGGGTAAGTTATATGGCATTTACGTAGTTTTTTCAAAATGAGTCCTAAATGTGCTCCATGGCCAGGCAAAGGCCTTGGGTGACTCTTGTTCCCCTGCTCCCAACCTTTATTTCCTGATCCTGTATATTTCCTCACACTAGTTCAGTTTTCATATTTCTGCCCCATATCTCTGTCTTGTGGCTGGAGATAAGGAACAGTGAGAGAGAGTGGAATGAGACAAGAAGTCATAAGAATAGCCTTTGAACATGAAAAGTTTTGAATTTAAAATTTATCACGGGTAACCCACAAAACCACTAATCAATATATGGTTGAGTGTTGTCTGTAATTCAGGCCAAGGCAACATCTATTTGAACCAGAATGTTCTAAATTGACCACCCTGGCAATTCTGAAGCTGATTGGTTTTAACTGAGTAAACCTGGTTCATGCTGACTTGCCCTGTATTAGGAGGGTGAGTACTATTTTTTTCAGTGTGAAATGTAGCCTCACCAGAGATACATGCTCAGATCTGCAAATAAGTGTGTTATGGAAGCTGCTAGATGCCATTTTAGAGTGTTTCCACAGTGACTTCTTCCTGGGAACTATTTCCAGATAGACTATAGTTCTCAACTTAGTTTATTCAGTGATTATATCTTTTTAGGCTTTTAAATTATGAGCTACTGATACATTTATTTATAAATATGTAACTATGAAAAATCTGCTACTTGAAAAACACAGTGATTTTTGAATGGCTGATATGATAAAATATAATGGAAACATGGAAAAATAACTACACACTAGAAAAACTAAACCAAGGAATGGCTTTAAGTTTTCTGAAAACTAAATAAAATTAATTCAGTAAAAAAAAAAAAAAGCAGCAATTTGTAGCTTTTTACTAGCAAAGTGCTGGGTAGAAAATGATTGAAATATTTTTTATAATAAAAAAGGTTTGTAACATAATTGATTTGCAGTGATATTCTTGTTAATAGAAGAGTCTATTAAGATATGGTTAATAATATAAACATGTTAAATTAGATAAGTACCAACCACTTGATTATTAGCTATTGTTAACATAGAAACAATTCACAATATCTTTATCGAAAGCTGAAGTGGTTTTCTTTTCTGTTCGTTCTTTCTAATAGTATGCCTTAGCTTGACTTGTGTATGATGAATTTCTTCCTTAGTAAGTGGTATTTGATTCAACAAAGCCAGTTAAGCACAATATCCCTAGATACCTCCTGGTTACACTGGTAAAAGGCAGAAATCAGTTTGAATGAGAGAATTGTTTCAAATGAGTTTTGGAAATTTTGAATTATTTGGACATAACATTTGTCATCATACTCTTAGCTACTTCTGCAAATAATTGGATTTTCTGGAGTTAAGTGTTGTTAAAATTGCGTTGGAATCAATTGTCTTTCAACTTTGTAATTCTTTTGATGAACCTAATTGTACAACTTGTGGATGCCAAAACTATACCCCAAATAAATACATGTTAACATTTTGCCTTTAGCCAATAAGAAGAAGGAGAAAGAGCGCCCAGAGATCTCTCTTCCTTCAGACTTTGAGCATACGATTCATGTGGGGTTTGATGCAGTCACCGGGGAATTCACTGTAAGTAAGCTTCTTGTTTTGTTTTGTAAGCCACGAAAGAATTCCCTTGTGAAAATAGGTTTCAAGCAAGAATTGCCATGTCCCAAAATGTCAGACTTAATATTTTTGATGGTTCCAAATAAGATGGACATTGCCTAGGCAATCATAGATGGAAATAGAGGATGGCAACAGCATTGGCCGAATTATTTTGTCCATCTTTTAAAAAAGTTTGATCACTGTATAGTTTCAACTTGGTTGAAAATATTAACTAACCATGGCACAGAAATTGTACTCCTGGCAGAGAGACACTGCCTGAGCTTTTTCTTTATCAAGTGAACTGAATCAGAGAATCATCTACTCACCTTGGCCAGTGAAAATAATCCATAAAAATATTTCAGGCTTTACATTAAAACCTAGAATACCCAGCTCAGTTAACTACACTAACCAAGAATCTCTATGGAACTGACCTGCTTTTCCCTTTGATTTCAAGAACGTAGATTATTTTATAATTTTTAGTAGGTACATTTTGCAGATATTCAAAAAACAAACCTTATATTTCAAGAAGAAATTTTGATGGATATATCATGTATGTTCTAGTTGTTATGTGCATCTCTCTCCTCTCTCTCTAGATATCTCTCTCTAGAGATGTTATGCAATCCATAGTAAATACCGATGAGAATTCTCTGGATAGACCATAGCTATAGATCAAGACTTTTGCTGAATATTTGTAGTGCTCAAACAGCATAAGATCTCAGATCTATGAAATTTTATACTTTTTTAAAAAAAAGAACTGGTAACTTTTTTTTTTTTTTTAGATCAATGAGGGAAAAGATGTGGCTATGGCTAGAAATATGTCCCCAGGAAGGTCAACTACCTTTTTCCATGCTATTAATGAACTCCATCAAAATGTACATTCTGAAATAAGGAGTAATTTTGAGGGCATTTCAAGAAAAATCTTTGATAGAGCCATCACTATCAATTCCTGTGCTGTTAAACCAGAGAGAAATTTACATATTAAGTAGTTGAGTTTTTTGTTTCATAGCATAGTAGTGAATAGACTGTGTTATATGATTAAGTGGAAAAAAAAGAAGGAACAAATTAATCTATGTGGAGAAGCAAACAATGTTGCTGAATTGACAGTCAAATTATCTTATTTTTTCAATTCTGGAAGTAAGTGATATGAGAATGGAAATGGAAACAGTAAACACCTTGGCCTGGTAAAGTGGTGTGAGCTGATTATTTCTGCGTTCTCGGTAGCAAGCAGAGGAGAACGTTAAGAAATATTTACACATAAAGTGGAGATAGGTAAGATTTAACCAATTTCATCATTAAAGTCAGAGACATTACTCAAATGGCTTTGAGTTTGAACCTAGTCTTTACTATATTTGCAGAATATTCTCTTAGCCACACTTAGATACTCCAGCCTTGCTATTACCACTACCACCACCATCATCACCACCAGAAAAAAAGTAATTTGTATAACCTGAAAAACTTTATATTTTTTAAAAATTATACAAATATTTTAACTATTTTTGCTGACACTTGAAACAAGAAAATCCCTTAAACTTTATAAAGGTTTTGCCTAATAACTCTTCCCTTTTTTATTAATTTTTCCAGCTTTGACATTTTAATGTTCTCTGTGCTTTTCCTCATTTAAACTACTCTTGCGTTTTATTGTTGTCATTCACTATTTTTCTTTTTTTCTTCCTTTTTGTTTTCTGATGTGAAAATTTTCTCATCCAGTTATCCCATGTGACATTCTAGTTGCTTTCCAATATTTTATTCTTTCCACTTTTCAAACTTACTTGTCATCTTATTATACAGTATCTCTCTCTCTAGCTCTTTCATTTATCTTTCTGGATTCTGAATGGAAATGAAAGAAAGTAAATCACCACCATCTTGCTAACTGCAGCACCAGTCATTTTCATTTTGCTGTCAATTAGAACCCAAAGAACCCAAAGTGATAGGCTATCTTTCCAATGATGAAAAACAGTTGGATACAGCCAAACCATATGAAACAAATACCCCTCTCCCCACTAAAAATATCCCCAATTTGAAATAAGATAGCCGTTTGGAAATATTCCATTGTTATGAATCCATTGAATATATAGATAGACATAGGCTAAATTTGGTAAATGGAAATACTTTATTGTCATCTTGATGATCTTTTGTAACTACTTGTTCATACATTATTTTTAAAGATGCCAAATTCTGCCCTTTTTGGTACTTTTTTAACCTGTGGTTTACATTTACTATATTATTATGTTTATTAAATTTAAACATGCCAAATTATAAAAAGCTTTCAAGAAAGTGTTTTTATTGGTAGGATTTAGAATTGGGTCCTAATTGTCAATGCACCACTAATTTATTGCGTGTTGGGAGGGGATCATATTGTTAAGTTTGATTATCGTGGTTGTTTAGGTTGAATTTTGTGCAATTTGCTGAACTATCTAATCCAGTTGTCTTACAAGGGCTTGTTATTTTGAATATTTGGACACTGATTTGCTGTGTTGCTTGGTGATTACTCCCTGGCTAATTGGCCCATATGACCTTGTTTGTATACCTGGTCATACACTTGGACCCTGAAGCTAAACGTAGGTTGGGAGGTGAGATTTTTGGTATTCAATGATTACAGGTCCTTACCCTTTATATTGCCATTTTTGTCCCAAATACTTCAGAACTCCCCTTTCCAGACCTCTAGACCTGTGACGGTCGCTTCAAGTCAATCAGAGGGAAAAATGGTATGAGTGATATAAATTATCATTTCTTATGATAAGATAAATGCTTGGCTTGTTATATCATGCTGCCATTCTCCTGGGCTACACTGGACAACCCCCAGCTTGATGTACTTCTAGTTGGTATCATATACACAGTCAGGCATTGATATGTGCTCCTGCTTCTGATGCTCAAACTCTTAGGTCTTCATTAGCTGTCTGACTTTTGGGATTAGTTTCTCAATGTGGCATAATGAGATGGCTTTATGACTATGTGCCTTTGTGGCATACATTCAAACTTGAATGTCAGGTTTTATTGATAATTGGGTTTGTCTCAACTTAGAAAAAAGAAATGTCAGCAGTATAGTCAAAATTATGTCAGCAGTGTAGTCTTGTGGTAAGTATAGTTGTCTGGAGGATTTTTTGCTATTGACAGCATTTTTTCCTGCTGTCTAGTGATCATAAGACTATTTATCACAAAAGCTTAGAAGTGCCATGGGAATGTATAATAACTGCAAATATTCTAATGATTATGGTAATGATTACGCCAGTAACATCTGCTCTAGTGGTAATGTGCAATGCATACCTCAATTTGTAACACTTAATAACTCCTTTGGCCATTACGGTATTAACCAAATGCTATTAATTGCACTTAGAATCAGAACTGGGATAATGCATGGGCTCCTGAGTTCAAATTTTTGGCTTAAGGCTTTAGCATCTAGCCGCGTGAAAAATGCATGTAAAAGTGTCATTTCACTGTGCTTGGAGTAACCCCAAATACCAGGAATCAAGGACATATATCCAAAATCAAGCCAGTTGGGTCAAGCATGTTTCTGTAGCATTTGAGAGATCTTTATTTAGGCAAAGCTGTTACCTTATATCTTGTCTTATTTTGTGGGAAGTGGGATTTTAGAACTGCAGTACTAAAATGGAAATTATATATATATATGGTTTGAAATGGAACGGTTTCCCTTTCCCTAGTCTAAATATCTAAGAAACTTAAAATATAGAGTCTGGCTGTGTGGGAATGTTCTTTACCTAGTTTTCTCTAAGCCAGCCATGACTTTAGCTACAAAGTGAAAAAGAATCACATCAATGAGAATAAAATTCAGTGTTTCCATACAGCCATCCTTTGAATTTTAGCCACATACACACTTTTGAAACTAAAATTGGTTAACCAGAATTGGGAACTGAAATTTGTAAGTTTCTCACATGGCCATTGGCTACCTGTGGTCACCCAATTATAAAAAACAACTTACAAACTATTGTCAAAGCTTTTCATGATACCATCCTTCTTGCCTCCAAATTCATATTTCTGCCTTTTAATAATTTCTCCAATCATTTAATGGTAATTCTTATTAATACATATTTATGGAGGAAGCATCTTGCCAAAAGTGGGATTATACATCCAAACTTTGGAACATTGTCATTTTCTCTGTTCTCTTAAATCTGTTGTCCTGTAGCCTGTCCTGTCCCTGATTTAGTTAAAACCTCCCTATTTTCATAACCGCCCCACTTTAGAAGGGACTCCCCCCATTCAGACCCATTGATTTCATCTCCTCCCACCTTCTAAGTTGTCCCACATTCTGTTTTAACTTTCTTTTCTTTCTTTATTTACGTCCATTACAGCCAGATCTCTATGGCTCACAGATGTGCCCAGGGAAGCTCCCAGAGGTGCGTCACAGGCCCAAAAGAAGCTTGCATCAAAGTGCTTCTTTGAGATGTCATAGCACTGCAGCAGCAGGTTCATGTGTGTGCAGTAGAGTTGTTGCTTGGCTTATCTCACTTTTTTTGTTGTCATTCCCAAACTCTGGAGGCCCACGTCACACATTGTTTTGCCGAGACTTCATAGGACAAAGCCACATAAATTGTGTCTGGATGCACTTCAGGAATAGTGTGTCTGTTTCTCTCTCCAAGTTTCTCTTGGAGGTTGAATAATTATGAAATTGAGACTTCTGTAGGCTGAACATGTAGGAAAGAATGTTGAATGCTCAATGCAAAGCTAACCTCTAATTTTTGCAATTCTCCTTGGTTATATTTCCAAATACTCCCTCCTCTCTGCTCTAAATGCTTCAGATTATTATAAATTCTCACAAGGCTTTGGCGTGGTTTTCATAGTCCCCAGGTTCTATGTGGCCTAAAAATGAAGTGAGGAGGAAGGGAGAGAGAGAGGAGAGGAGAAGGAGGGCATGCCCTGGAGAAAGCTGCAGGGAAAATGCCCAAAGCAGCATTAATGTTACTGTTTAGCATCTCAGTGGTTCTTGCTCCTCCACAATTCTATTTTTTTCTCCTACCGACCTGACTTTATAGTAAAGCTCTAGACCCAAAAAATTACATTTTGTAATCATGAAGTATAACCTGACCAAGGGTGATCCTTTCCTTTTATTCTAAAATATATTCTGATTACAACATGACCAGAAACAGCTTATGTTATTCCAGTCATAAAACCCATTGATCTGCACTTTACTATGCTGTGCACAAATTTAGAGAAGTCTTGCTATGTCTGCCCTGAGTCGCCAGAAAAAAAATAAGCTAAGCCGTAAACATCATTTCATGGATGAGCAGAGTCAATATGGAGGTGATTTTCATGCGCTTTTTTTTTTCTATCACAGTCATACTCCCACCCACCCTTTTTAAGTTGGATCCTAGTTTTACCTATGTGTTTTAATTAGAGAAGAGAATGATTGCATTATTAAGTTACTAACTTTAAATCTAGAATGTAACTTCAGTTTCCCAAGTGTAATCCTACAGGTAGCATGGGCTTCTTGGTGAAGAACTTTACTGGAACATAAAAGTGCTGCTGCAGAATGTTCTGAGCCACCATTCTTTCCCTTTGGTTGTCCACAGGGAATTCCCGAGCAATGGGCACGATTACTCCAAACCTCCAACATAACAAAATTGGAACAGAAGAAGAACCCCCAAGCTGTTCTAGATGTTCTCAAATTCTATGATTCCAAAGAAACAGTCAACAACCAGAAATACATGAGCTTTACATCAGGAGGTAAGAGGAAGTCTGTGGTATCAAAGGTGAAGAAGTAATTTCAATCTCAGAGCGTGATGTTGAGAACAAAATGTCTGTGGGACATTTGAAGTCAGTTCTAGTACCTTCTTCAAATGCCATCAACATAAGGAAACCAAAAAATGAGTCAGAATTTGAGGTTGATGTTAAGTTATATAACTCAAGTATTTTTAGAATCAAAATAAGGTAATTATTTAGTGAAGTAGTAGTTGTGAGCTTGAATTGGTAGTGACAATTGTTGTCTCTTTACTGTCATAAAGACACTCAGTCATTTATCGAGCTTTGTGATATGTTCATTAAGTAAGTGTTGCATGCATGAAACCATGGTCTCTGGAAATTTATTTTGTCCCTTAGATTCATTGATTTGCAGCATGATGACACAGCACACATTTTGTTTGGTGTCAGGTTATTTTGATAAGACCCCCAAATCAGACCGAAAAGAGAAAACTATATCTCACTATGTTTAGAAATTGAAATATCCATGTTATTGCCAAATCTTGACCTCATTTGCTAGTGTGTAGATTTAGTCTTTGTTTGGAGCTTTGATGTTCAAATTTGCACTATAAGCAACTGTATTGGTCCATTTTCATGCTGCTGGTAAAGACATGTCCAAGACTGGGAAGGAAAAGAGGTTTAATTGGACTTACAGTTCCACATGACTGGGGAGACCTCAGAATCATGGTGGGAAGTGAAAGGCACTTCTTACATGACAGCAGCAAGAGAATATGAGAAGGAAAAAAAAGTGAAGAACCCTGATAAACCCATCAGATCTCATGAGACTTATTCAGTTTCATGAGAATACCATGGGAAAGACCAGCCCTCATGATTCAATTACCTCTCCCTGGGTCCCTCCCATAACATGTGGGAATTCTGGGATATACAATTCAAGTTGAGATTTGGGTGGGGACACAGCCAAACCATATCATTTCGCCCCTGGCCCCTCCAAATCTCATGCCCTCACATTTCAAAACCAATCACGCCTTCCCAACAGTCCCCCAAAGTCTTAACTCATTTCAGCATTAACCCAAAAGTCCACAGTCCAAAGTCTCATCTTAGACAAAGCAAGTCCCTTTTGCCTATGAGCCTGTAAAATCAAAAGCAAGCTCGTTACTTCCTAGATACAATAGGGGTACAGGCATTTGGTGAATACAGCCATTCCAAATGGGAGAAATTGGCAAAAACAAAGGGATTACAGGGCCCATGCAAGTCCAAAATCCAGCGGGGCAGTCAAATCTTAAAGCTCCAAAATGATCTCCTTTGACTCCAGGTCATGCTGATGCAAGTGGTGGATTCCCATGGTCTTGGGCAGCTCCACCCCTGTAACTCTGCAGGTTCCAGCCTCCCTCCCAGCTGCTTTCACAGGCAGCTGTTGAGTGTCTGTGGCTTTTCCAGGTGCATGGTGTAAGCTTTCAGTGAATCTACCATTCTGGGGTCTGGAGGATGGTGGCCCTCTTCTCACAGCTCCACTAGGCAGTGCCCTAGTACGGACTCTGTGTGTGGGCTCTGACCCCATATTTCCCTTTCGCACTGCCCTAGCAGAGGTTCTCCATGAGGGCCCCAACCCTGCAGTAAACTTTTGCCTGAGCATCCAGGCATTTCTGTACATCTTCTGAAATCTAGGTGTATGTTCCCAAACCTCAATTCTTGACTTCTGTGCATGTGCAGGCTCAACACCACGTGGAAGCTGCCAAGGCTTGGTGATTCCACCCTCTGAAGTCACAGCCTGAGCTGTGTGTTGGCCCCTTTCAGATAAAGCTGGATTAGCTAGGACACAGGGCACCAAGCCCCAAGCTGTACACAGTACAGGGACCCTGGAGCTGGCCCACAAACCACTTTTTCCTCCTGGGCCTATGGGCCTGTAATGGGAGGGGCTGCCGTGAAGTTCTCTGACATGGACTGGAGACATTTTCCCCACGGTCTTGGGGATTAACATTAGGCTCCTTGCTACTTATGCAAATTTCTGCAACCGGCTTGAATTTCTTCCCAGAAAATGAGTTTTTATTTTCTATCACATAGTCGGGCTGCGCATTTTCCAAACTTTTATGCTCTGTTTCCCTTATAAAACTGAATGCCTTTAACAATACCCAAGTTACTTCTTGAATGCTTTGCTACTTAGAAATTTATTCCACCAGATATCCTAAATCATCTCTCTCAAGTTCAAAGTTCCACAAATCTCTAGGACAGGGGCAAAATGCCACCAGTGTCTTTGCTAAAACATAACAAGAGTCACCTTTGCTCCAGTTCCCAAAAGTTCCTCATCTCCATCTGAGACTACCTCAGCCTGAATTTTATTGTCCATATTGCTATCAGCATTTTGGACAAAGTCATTCAACAAACCTCTACGAAGTTCCAAATTCCCCACATTTTTCTGTCTTCTTCTGAGCCCTTTCAAACTGTTCCAATCTCTGCCTGTTACCCAGTTCCAAAGTCACTTCCACATTATTGGGTATCTTTTTAGCAACGCCCCACTCTACTGGTACCAATTTACTGTATTAGTCCATTTTCTGGCTGCTGATAAAGACATACCTAAGACTGGGAATAAAAAGAGGTTTAATTGGACTTACAGTTCCACATGGCTGGGAAGGCCTCAGAAGCATGGTGGGAGGCAAAAGGCATTTCTTACATGGCAGCAGCAAGAGAAAATGAGAAAGAATCAAAAAGCAGAAACCCGTGATAAACCCATCAGATCTTGTGAGACCGACCCCCATGATTCAATTACCTCCCACTGGGTCCCTCCCACAACACTTGGGAATTCTGGGAGATAGAATTCAAGTTGAGATTTGGGTGGGGACACAGGCAAGCCATATCAGCAACTGAAATATGTATACCAAATAATACTTTCACATTTTGAGATAGATGATTTGAGTTCTCTCTCTACAATAATTTATTAACTTATTATTTAACATCTAAAGAATGAAGGGAGTATTATCATTAGTACTCCAGCTATAAAGAGCCCCTACCTCTTGGCACTGGATTTAGTATAAGCAGGCTTTAAGTTTCTTTGAGAATGATCCAAGGATACCCTTGGAAGGGGAAGAGTGTCTGATTTGGCCATATCAAATATCAAAGCCCAAACTGCTAAACTGGACTTTCTTAAAATGAGAAGATTGCTTAACTGCTGTTATTCAGTGTTGAAAACCTAAAAAGAAAGCCATCAAGGAAAACTTTTTACTATATTTAAGCTTCCACATAGAATAAAATATCTAAGAGATCCTGGTGACATATCAAAAAATGTTTCATGTGAGAAAATCAAGAGCTGTGCTCCAAGTTAGACCCATAGGCAACCAGAACTGAAAATGTATTCAAGAAATCATTTCACTGTAACCATGAATACACTTTAGAGTATCAGAGTTTGTTCTTTACTCCAAATAGCCATTGCTGTTTAACACTTAGTTTTATATGCCAAATTTCTCTCAACTTACAAAGATGAAATCCTGACAACTATATTAAAACTGTATAGTTGTACTGTACTGAAGGCTGAGTGTACCTCATCATAGGTTTTCTGAATGCTTTGGTATTGGGACTGACTAATTGCACAGGAGAAGAGGAGGAGAAGATGGAGATAGCACAGGAAGGTGGAAAGAAGGAATGGAAAGGAGGTAGGGAAAGAGGAAAGTGGGAAAAATCCTAGATATAGAGTAGTTCCCCACTTACTCATGTGGAATATGTTCTAAGACCTCCAGTGGATGCCTGGAACCATGGATAGTACTGAATCTTATGTATACCATGTTTTTTGTCTATACCTGCTTACCTATGATAAAGTTATAAATTAAGCACAGTAAGAGATAAACAACAATAACTAATAATAAAATAGAACAATTATAACAATATGCCAGCATCACTACTTTTGCTCTTTGGGGCCATTATGAAGTAAAATAAGGGGTATATGACTACAGGCACTGTGATAGCTCCACAGTTGTTCTGATAACCAAACTGGCTATTAAGTGACTAGTAGGCTGGTAGTGTAAACAGAGTGGGTACACTGGACAAAGGGATGATTCATGTTTCAGGTGGAATGGAGCAGGACAGCATGATATTTTATCATACTCAGAATGGCATGCAGTTTGAAACTCATGAATTGGTTATTTCTGCAATTTTTGATTTAATATTTTTGAATCACAGTTGACCACAGGTAGCTGAAACCACAAAAAGTGAAACTTCAGATAAGGGGGACTACTATAGATGTATAGAATCATATCAGTTAAGAGTAGGTAATCTTGTCATTCTTCCATATAAATGAGATTCACCAGAGGCCTTCATTAATGTCTGTAAAATGACCTAGTAAGAATATGGTGAGGATGTAATGGTGTGAGCTATTTTAAGAAAAGCTATGTCGTTAGTCATAATATCTAGTTAATACTAAATTGGAACATTTCCTTCTAGTTGAAATCATGCAGTTTTTTCATTTTTATTTTTCTGGTGTGGTCTCTGAATGAAACAGTCTTTGTGAAACAAAAGTAACCTCTCTATTCTCACTTTTCAGATAAAAGTGCACATGGATACATAGCAGCCCATCCTTCGGTAAGTGAAAAATTGAAAACTGTTTCACATGATGGGTGTTTCCAAAGATTCAAGAGAATATAACTGCATAGATCCAGGTTTTAGATATAAAGTCTTTTAAAAACAGTTTTAAGGTATAATTCAGTTATATAAAATTCACCTATTTTCAGGTAAACAGTTCAATGAGTTTTGGTAAATATATATACCTGTGCTACCATCACCACAACTGAGTTTTAGAACATGTCCATCACCCCAGTAAAATCCTTCGTACCGGCTTACAGTTAACTCCACTCACCCCACCCTAGTCACAGGCAAGAACTAATATAGATTCTGCCTTTATGGATTTGGCTTTCTGGACATTTCATGTAAATGAAATAATACAGCATGTGACTTTTGGGGATTGGCTTTTTTTACTCAGTTTAATTCTTTTAAGATTAATCCAAGTTATTGTGTATATCAATAATTTGTGTTCCTTTTTATCTCTGAGTATTCCACGGTATGATTGTACCACTGTTTGTTTAACCATTCATACATCGAAGTCTCTCTAGAAAATTTTCAGTTGCTAGCTATTACAAATAAAGCTACTGGGAACATTCTTGTACAGGGTTTTTATGTGAACAATGTTTCCGTTTCTCTTACATGTAGAACTTTGAGAATAATAATCATGTTAATAAAAATTTCTCTCAACACCTACAGTGTACACTTACAATACAAACTGTAAGATAATTTTATTTTTATAAGTACTTAATCTTTCCTACAGCCCAATTAAGTAAGTCTCACCATTGTCCCCATTTTACAGATGAGGAAACTGAGGTTTTGAGAAATTAAATAGCTTCTCTAAGGTTATAACAGTATAAGTTTTGTATGTCACTTGTTCCAACAAACCGAGGTACAGTGAGGGAAGTGACTTTGTCCAAAGTCACATAGATAATTTTTATCAGAGAAGTGACTAGAAAATAAGTAACCTAGTTGTTGAAAGTGCTATAGTATCTGAAAGAGTATTTGAACACATTAGACAGAAAATGATCTCAGATATTCTGATAGAAATTACTTCCTGCCTCATTTGCTTTTTTAGGGGTGAAATAATTTGCATTACTGAAAATCTCCTAACCATTTATTCAAACAGTCATGGATGGCCAAGCTGATTCTTCTTCCTTTTATAGCAGACAAATGCCTTTTATAGTGGACAGATGTCTGCTTGACATAACCCTAGGTAGCCAGTATGACACCAGTAGATCTTCTTTAGTTGTAAAGAGTAAAGGTTCTGAAATGTTATGTCAGCTTCTCAAAAATTAAAGATGGTATTAACCATATGATCTAGCTATTCCACTTCTGGGTATATACCCATAATTGAATGCAGGATCTCCAAGAGATATTTATACACCCACGTTCATTGCAGCAATATTCACCGTAGGCAAATGGTGGAAGCAACCCAAGTGTCCATCAGCAGATGAAGGGGTAAACAAAAGATGGTATGTATAAACAGTAGAATATTATTAAGCCTTAAAAAGAAGACAATTCTGACACATGTTACAACATGGATGAACCAGGAAAACATTATGCTAAATGAAATAAGCCAGTCACAAAAGGGTATATACTATATGATTCCACATATACGAGGTACCTAAAGGAGTCAAATTCATAGAGACAGAAAGTAGAATACTAGTTGCCAGGAGCTGGGAGCAGGGGGAGTGGGGAGTTGTTTAATGGTACAGAGTTTCAGTTTTACAAGATGAAAAGAGTTATGGAGATGAATGGCTTTGATCATTATACAACAATATCCTCAACAGTACTGAAATGTATACCTAAAAATGGTTAAGATGGTAAATTTTATGTTATATATATTTTACTACAATTAAGAATAAAATGAAAAAAGAAAGAGTGTAGGCTCTGGATGTAGGTATTTAATCTGATTTCGCTATTTACTAAGTATGTGACATTGGGAAAGTAGCTTAGCTTCTCTGAGCTTCTTTCCTCAGCTTTAAGAGGGAATAATAATAGTACTTACCTCCTAGGTCTTGTGTGAATATTAAATGTGATAATGCATATAAAGTACTTAGTATAGTACCTAGCACATAATATGTATTTATTAAATGTAAACTACTGTTATTTTTACATGACAAAAGAGGAAAAACTCACTCTTTTCACACATGAAACTTGTACTTGCGCTTTGCTCGGATTCCCCAAAACAGAACAGAATATGGCCTTCTCATCTGACTGGCCATTTCCTCTTTTCCTCCATCTTTGCCATGATAGCTTCCTGGGCCACAATGAAAACAACATGTGAAGGGAGGCAATAGGAAAATGAGAAGGACAAAAATGACAACCCTCCATGATAACACATACTTTACCTGCTTTGATTTCATTAATGTCATGCTTGTGCAATCTTGACTGGGTATTCTGGCAAAAAAAAAAAAAAAATACTTTTTTTTTTTTTTAGGTTGGTCGGTTATTTGAAACACCAACTTTCTGGGATAGCCTGTGTATTGGTTTTTGTTTTCTCCTGAGATATTAACTGTTTCTTTTGAGATTGGTTCTATTGGTTTTGCTTGTAGAATTAAAACAAAGTCTATATTATGGCTAAAATATTCCATTAAGTTAGAAAAAAATGATGATATCACTGTCTGGAGATAAAACAAATAGATATTTACCTATTTAACATATATTTACCAACTGTCTCCTTATAAGCTCTAGGAAGTTTGGCTATCAGGCTGGTAGGGGAAGGTAAACATGGACATAAAGAAGTACAAAACAATATGGATAGTGGCCGAGTACAGTGGCTCATGCCTGTAATCCCAGCACTGTGGGAGGTTCAGGTGGACAGATTCTTGAGCCTAGGAGAGCAAACTGGGTAACATGGTAAAACCCTGTCTCTACAAATAATACAAAAATTACCTGGGCATGTTGGTGCACACCTGTAGTCCCAACTACTTTGGAGGCTGAGGTGGGAGGATCGCTTGAGCCCTGGAGGTGGAGGCTGCAGTGAGCCTTGATTCTGTCACTGGACTCCAGCCTGAGTGACAGAGCAAAACCCTGTCTCAAAAAAAAAAACCCAACAATATGGATAGTATTACATGTCATAAAATATGTCGACATGCTATGAGATTTCAAAGAAAGTAGATTGTTTTAACTGGGGAGGGAAAGGGAAGCAGGCCCTTGTCTCCAAGGGCTGAAGCTCAGTGTCTGGTACCAAATAGATACTTGGTATGTATTTGTTGAATGTTAAGTTAGAAAATGCTTCATATAAAAGTTGGCATTTGAGCTAGATCTTAAAGGTCAGATGAGATTTCGATCTGTGAAGATGGGAAGGGCATTTTAAGTAAAAAGAAAAGCATAAGAAAGGGTATGTTGGTGAGTAGAGCAAGGAAACAAAGAATATGGGGTTGAATGAAGACTGAGATGCAAGAAAAGGAATCAGGAAATAAGTCTTGAAGGTTAAGGTGGAACCGAATCATACAGGCCCTTAAATGGTATTCCAAGGAATCTGGCTTTCCAGTATTCAGTGGGAAGCTTTTGAAGTGTTTTGGAGCAGGAGGGTTAAGTGATTAACACTTAGACCTTGGGAAGAGTAATCTGACAGCAAATGTCCAGAATGAATTAAGGACAAATGGTGAGACTGGATGAAGGGACACTAGTAGGGAGAATATTGCAAGCATCGAGGTAATCAGAGCCAGAAATGAGGTAGTAACAGCAGGAATGGGAAGATTACATTCAATTTCTAGAGGTATTTAGATTATTAATTGGATGTTGGAGGGAAGAGTGAGGTCAAAGATGAACGCAGGCTTAAACTGATAGCTGGTGGGTAAAAAGATAATGATGCTGTCTTTGAGGAGAAGCCGATTTCTGTGGGAAGATGCTGAGTTCCTTATTAGTTTGAGTTTGAAGGGCTGGCAGGACTTTCAGGTGAAGATAATGGATTGATGGCTTGATGAAGGCTAGGTTTCTATTGATTGAATGAACTGAATTGGACCCCGACGTTCTATTTGAATCACTTCAGTGGGACTCAGTTCCTTAGGAATGGATAACTGCACCTTATGTTTTCCTTATAGTTTTAGAAGAGAGTATGCTTCGCAATGTGTATGTCTTTTTGCATCATAAAAACTCCCAATAGATCTGGCTGTCTACAAAATCTAATTTAATGGGTCTGACAAACCCTTGTAGACATAGCCTGAACTGATCACAAGTTTTGCATCCTTTAGTAGCCTGGGTGAGAATTAAAACAGAAGCAATGTTGTATTCTCTAAATGTTTTAAACTCATGATTCTGTAATTAATATTGAACTCAGGGAGAGATGTCATAGTCATATAACACCTGCTTTACTGCTTATTTGTATTAGCTTCTTTGGTATTAGTGTATTCAATTTCAAATACTGTTCAGGCCCCTACTCTTTAATTTGAGGCTAATTTTAAAATTTCATATTTTTGTTGTACTGTTGAAAATAAAATGACATATTTAGAATCCTAAGTTAGTATTCCAAGTGGAAGGTAACAGCAATAATATGTCATTATTGTGTTGTCATATTGAATGTGCCATTATCTGTGCTTAGAGCAACTGGGTGTGCAGTTGACAGATTGCTCTTTTGTGATTTGCAGTACTGGCTAATTTTTTTTATACGTAGTTTAATTCCTTTACTTCAGTGTGCATCAGAATTTCCTGGGGATTCTGTTAAATTGAGGATTCCAGGGCTCCACTTCCAGAGTAGATCTGGAGTAGAAACCTAAAATCTACATTCTAAACAATCACCAGAAGTGGCCCCCAAACAACATTTTATATTGTCTAAAGCCTCTAAGTTCCTTACCTCTAAGTTCTTTGGCCTTGAAAAATTAAGCTCAGAGAAAAGGGAATTTCCTAAGGTTCTCTACTGGTGTGTACATACTCTAGCTGGTGTATTCTCTAAAGCAATGTTCAGAACTTGGAGTTCATGGGCGGGCTTCAGATCTATGAACTGTTGAAGTTATATGTAAAAGAATGTGTCTACCTGTATTTTTCTGGGGAGATAGACCAAACCCTAAGAGTCTGGGACCCAACTCAGGTTAAGAACTACATTCCCAGCCAGGCGCGGTGGCTCACATCTATAATCCCGGCACTTTGGGAGGCCGAGGCGGGTGGATCACCTGAGGTCAGGAGTTCGAGACCAGCCAGACCAACGTGGAGACACCCCATCTCTACTAAAAATACAAAATTAGCTGGGCATAATGGCACATGCCTGTAATCCCAGCTCCTTGGGAGGCTGAGGCAGGAGAATTGCTTGAACCCAGGAGGTGGAGGTTGCAGTGAACAGAGATCGTGCCATTGCACCCCAGCCTGGGCAACAATGGCGAAACTCCATCTCAAAAAGCAAAACAAAACAAAGAACTATATTCCCTGCCCCAATGTCTGGCAAAATTAGAGTGTCAAAAATATCTAATTTGATGACAAAAATATTCCTTACTTGTTATCCATCTATCTATATTTCTATAAGTTTAGAAGTTTTAGATACAGTAATTCTCAGCCTGGAATGAAGAGTATGGAAACATTGCACCATTGACTCCAAAAATGATCACCCAGAAAACCTCTAAGTAAAGCTATGTTTATTAAAATTAGAGTGACATAAAAGCATTACTTTGATAAAGTCTTAGTGTCTTAAGAAGGAGATGTCAGAAGGGATTATTTATAGGGTGTTAGGGCTTAGACTGTTTGATTTTAAAGCAGGTCTTGCAAGGTGAGGAATGGGTTAACATTGTGCAGTGTTTATGATAAAATAGCTTTGTATTGGTGAATATAGCAAAGGAAGGGGCTTGAAGCAAGTTTTAGTGAGCAAGCTGTTAGTCTCGATGAGCAAATTAGTTGGTTCACGGTATCTTCTAGAAACAAGTATTTCCTAAAGTAAGAAGCTATGTTATTTTTACTTATTCTCAGTATTGTTTAACATAAGAACATTAAAGTATGTCTGTCTGGATATTGCCTAACACAGGGAAAATGAAATATGCCCAGTCCCAGTACTGTTTACACGGTGATAGTAAAGTATGCCCGATCCCAGTATTTTTTAACACGGGCAGAAATTGTTAATTTCAGTTCTCAGTACCGAAGATTGGTATCCTTGGTGGATTGCTGGGGTTTTAACGCTCTCTGGCCCAACCATAATTCAAAACATACTATCCACTCAATGCCATACATTCTTCCAAGTCAACCAACCAATATGGCAGGATAGTGTTTGGTCCAAAGTAAACAGAAATATCTGTCTTTTTCTTTTCCTACAAACCTTCAGGTTTTCTAATAGTCCCTTAAGTCTATCCTTGGAGATGGGGAATGGCTTCCATTGGAGATTAGCTGTGAAGATAGTAATGAATGTTAACAGTCAGTGAAATCTTGCAGGTGGATCTTATCTAGTGAAATATTAAGACTTGAAATGTGTAAGCTTGCCCCTTGCCCAGCAGACATTGACTGGTCTTTGTACCAGTTTAAGGTTTGGACCAAGAAGACTAGACTTTGAATCATTCTTTTTGCCTCTAGGGCTGTTTTTAGAGCCTAATAGACTGTATATACTCTCACTTGTAGAGGTCACATCATGCATTGCTTTAAACATATTAAAGGGCCCCCATACTTCACTTTATATTTTTGCTATAAATTTTTGAAATTATTTTTGAAATATTAATTTTGAAATTATTTCTTACAAGTAACTTTTAAAATGTATGATTAGGTATAATTTCTTGTTAAATCATTGTAAATATTCAAGAATTATTGCTAAATATGAAAATCTAACCTACAATTTATATTTAATATAATGAAATTTCTATAAATGCTAGACATAAGAGACTAGTTAAGTTGGCATATTGTTATACTTAACAGACATTTAATCAGACATTAACTAATTTTGACTTTATAGTTTTCTTCTGGCTTTTTGGAGCTGATGATTTATTTCTGATGGCAAACACTTTCATAGGCCCACGTAAAACTTATCAACCCTGGGCAAGGTTCATATTGCCTAATGGATAAAATAGCACCATTTGCCATATAAGAAAGTACTCAGCTTCCACCCTTCTACAAAGAAACAGTGATTAGGTACATTCCTGAAACCGGCTGGTATAAGATAGGGCAAAACTTTCTGGAACATAATATCAAAGCAAATTTCAATAACCCAAAGCCCGTTTCTCCCTGTGCCCACTGAAGTCCCCTGAAGAATTAGTGTTTTGCAAGAAGAAAGTGATTTTTTTAAAAACCTGGAAACTTAATGTCTTTAACAGATGTTGCTATCCACATAACTATACAATGTAATAGCCCAGTTGTTATGGCTAAATTAAGAATCAATATAGCTGCATAAACAAGAAAACCAATGTTCAGTAAACATACAAACTTCAATCTATAAACCACTTAGCATCTATATCAGGGCAATAAAATATTCTTTCAAATGCTTGTTTATAAATTCTAGGTTGTCTTTCTTCTCACAACTGATAAGTCTTTCTGGCTCCTTTCAGATGTATGATTACACCTTATTACTTCACCATATGTTTATACATGATTGTAGAAAAGCCATATTGAGTTTTTAATCATGATTGAGGTCCTTTGATGTAATGGTCTATTAACAGGCTGCCTGTAACTGCCTCAGGAGCTTTGTCCTCAAAGAATGAAAATTCATTGTCGGATTATGTTAGGCCAGTATACCCAGTGGCATAAACAAAAACAAAATAAATACACAAAAACAAACCAAAAACAAACAAAAAAACACCTATAATAGCACTGTCCAACAGAAATATAAACTATATTCATAACTTTAAATTTTCTAGTAACCACATATTAAAAAGTAAAAAATAGGTGAAATAAATTGTAATAATATATTAAGCCAATATATTCAAAATACCAGCATTTCAACATATAATCAATATAAGAAATATTAATCTAACATTTTACAATTTTTTTATATTAAGTATACAATATCTGGGATGTAATTTACACTTGAAACACATCTCAATTCAGGCTGGCCACATTTTAAGTGTTCTGTAGCCTTATGTGGCTGGTTGCTATGTGGCCATATTAAACAGTGTAGACCTGAGCCATAGTTCATGGTTTTTGAACTTGAGCATGCATCAGGATCACCTGGAAGGCTTGTTATAACACAGATCACTGGGCTCCACTTCCAGAGTTTTGATTCATAGGTCTGGATGGAGCCTGAAAATTTGCATTTCTAACAAGTTCCTTAATGATACTAATGATGCTGATCCGGGAACCAAGCTTTGAGAACCATGGCCATGGGTCTTTCAAAATCAAACTTTGGAACCATTTTACCACTGTATTAACATGAATGATCAAGAACTGTCCTTAGGTATTATTGCTATTGTACCACAATACTGTCGTATTATTGCAGTTTATAAAACATCAAAAATCTCCATTTAACTCATGGTTAATATTGAGTGATTATTCATGTGGATGAGTATTCTTTAGATCTTCATGTCTATTACTCTCTGAGTGCTTCTTTCCAGGAGGCTGGACAGGGAAGAGACGTTTATTGGCTTGCTTGTTCTTAGAGAGTATTTACAGAGCTATATTAATACAATATGCATATGCATGCTCTGATCCTTAGGTAGAAAATAGTTCTTTTCAAGTGGACAAACTGTCAATCAATAAATTGATAATCTTCCCAGTATAGAATCAAGGCTCTAAGAGCAATTAGTTTGATTTTTAATGTATTTCAAAAACATTGAACTTTAAAATATTAAGTGAATAATAGTCCACTGTTTTTCAGCTCAATGAGAAATTTTTTTTTAAAAATACACTTCATGGTTCTTTAAGCCATGACATGAATTTATCTCTGAACAAGTTCAGAGATTATATTCAGGTGAGCAAGCCCTGGCCACCAAATTGTTGATGATTCTGATCATTTGTGAAAGATGTAGTTTCCTCCTATCCCTACATGCTTAAATATTTTCATTTCCTTTGTTTTATTTCTGAAGAAAAACAAAACAAAGGAGTTAATACCTGATCTATAAACTTTGTTTTTGTCACAAGAGTACAAAAACAGCATCTGAGCCTCCATTGGCCCCTCCTGTGTCTGAAGAAGAAGATGAAGAGGAGGAAGAAGAAGAAGATGACAATGAGCCACCACCAGTTATCGCACCAAGACCAGAGCATACAAAATCAGTAAGTCACAAAGGACTATTTCCAAATGATTCAAAAGATGCCCTTTGGAATAGTCATAGAGTTAGAATATAGTTAATCTACTGCTACCTATTAAGCATCTTTTATGTTCCAAGAGCTAGAGTATAAAATATGACCAAGGTTTTGAGGATGCTGTTTGAGGATACAAGATTAGCACATTAAACAATTAGAGAATAATACCAAACAATACATAACTGCTAAGTAATAAAAATGTTGGAGAAGATAAGGAAGGAAATCCATGTGAACCAGGTAGGAAGAATTGCATAAACAGAGGTCCTCAGACCACATTTAGCAAGGCATGTATAGGGACATCCAAAGACTAGCTCCCATGATCTTTCAATAGTGTTGTACTTTCAGCTACTCAAAGTCCTTTTTTTTTTTTTTAAGAAAATACCACTTGTCTTTAAAAATTCATTGATATTACAATACATTGACTTCACACTCTTTCCTTGGCCTGCTGTTTTAATTGTAGAACTTTCTGTTTTTTTAGATCTACACTCGTTCTGTGGTTGAATCCATTGCTTCACCTGCAGCACCAAATAAAGAGGTCACACCACCCTCTGCTGAAAATGCCAATTCCAGTACTTTGTACAGGAACACAGATCGGCAAAGAAAAAAATCCAAGATGACAGATGAGGAGATCTTAGAGAAGCTAAGTGAGTACTTTTTGCCATGATTACTTTCTTCATGGGAGTGTTTCTCGTAAACCATTTAAAATGGGAATTGATCCTTTGAAAGTTTTAATCTGCTTATATGAACTCCAGACTTCCCAAAATCATGAGATGAAAAATTTGGGACTCACTGCATATGCCAGAACACTTTCTCCTTCCACTCCTAATTTGACAGGAACTAAATATTTTTACTTGAAGGAATCAATTGAGATGAAAATTGATAAGACAAATTAAGTAGCAAGTTTTAATATTACATCTTCAAAAGAGATAGAATAGTCTGATAAAATATGTTATGATCATAACCCAAGGGCCCTCAACTAATCAGTGATGATAGATATGTTAACCTCAAAGCCCAACACAGTCAATCAAAACTTGTAACAACAAATAATATAGCTTTTTCCCTTAATTCAGAAGCATTTCTATGTGGCAGGAGAGACAGAACTAGCAAATGCTAGTAGCTTCCTTCCACAATGTCATTAGTATGTACATACTTGTGTGTACACACTTGTTGCCCCAATTTTAGAAAACACTTACCTTCTAGTTACTTTTCTGGGTCAAGAAGATAAAAAAAAATGAATTATCTGCTGAAAAGTCAAAGGTTTGTAAAGCATATTCATTAAACTCATACTATAAAAGCCTCTAACAAATTGCTAGATATCAGCAATAAGTACCCTCCCCCTCCAACCCCCAGTTTGACTAACTCCTACTCATCCTTCAAAACTCAGCTCAAAAGTTGCCTCCTCAGAAAAATGTTGCTTGTCTCTCCCAGTCCAAGTTAAGGGCGTCTCTTCCTTACCACTTTTATTGGAGCAAATATCAAACCATATTAGTCTGACTTCTTCACTACACTGTGAGATTCTTAAGAGCAGGGACTGTGCCCTTTTTTCCTTACATGTCCAACTCCTAGTTCATGCCTATTACATAAAGGCATACGGCAAATGTTTGTTGAGGGAATGAATGAAAAAAATAAGTAAACAAATACGTCTTTACTGAGTTCCTACTTGTCTGTTCTATACAAGAAACTTTGCAGGACACAACAGAATGAAACTTTCCTGTCATCAAGAAATTTAATCTTTTTTGGAAAATACGATTTAATAATATGATACAATTACAGCATAAGAGAATCTCGTTTCATGTATATTTTTATTTAAAAGACCTCAGAAAAGGAAGAGAGTAATTCCCACTATAGGCCACAGGGAGGCTCTGCAGAGGTGGTGGTAGGATGATTTTGCCCTCCCAAGGACATTTAGCAACGTCTGAAGACTATTTTTATTGTCCTGATTCAGAGATTGCTAGTAGCATCTAATGGGTAGAGGCCAAGGATGCTTCTAAACATCCTACGGTGCATAGGACAGCTACCCTCCGTCCACCTTACAGTAAAGTATTATTCAGTCCAAAATGTCAACAGTACTGAAATTGAGGCATTTGAGTTAGATGCATTTGGAAAGGCAAAGGTCGGAGTTGCAGCTGTCAGTGAGCACTCAGAACTACAATTGCTAGATTTTTGCTGACTTTACTATTCATGATTAAATATGCCACTAGCACTGATACTAACCATTTGCTGTAATAACAGCAATAGTAATTCTCATTTATTGGGCACCTTCTGGGTGGGCCACTTTACATACATTATCATAGTTTCACAGTAGTTCCTTGCAGCTGATCCTAATATCCTCATTTTACAGATCAGTGAATGAAAGTAAACTTTAAAAAGCTTAACTGACCAAGTCACCAAACTAATGTGTGGCACAGCCAAAGTTTGAACTGAGACCTGTTTACCTTCAAAGCTTACACCTTTTCCATTACCTACCTACTTTGCTTCTGCATATCCCAACTGTCTATTTTTGTAAAAAGGAAGAATGAAATGAAAGAATTGCCTGGAATAATTTAAGTTCAATTATTCAGACAATTGCCACAATGTTTTTCTTTATTTTGCATATGTAGACATGACCTATGTGATTATATCAGATTTTAAAAATCCAACAGCCGGCCGGGCGCGGTGGCTCAAGCCTGTAATCCCAGCACTTTGGGAGGCCGAGGCAGGCGGATCACAAGGTCAGGAGATCGAGACCACAGTGAAACCCCGTCTCTACTAAAAAAAATACAAAAAATTAGCCGGGCGCGGTGGCGGGCGCCTGTAGTCCCAGCTACTCAGGAGGCTGAGGCAGGAGAATGGCGGGAACCCGGGAGGTGGAGCTTGCAGTGAGCCGAGATCGCGCCACTGCACTCCAGCCTGGGCAACAGCGTGAGACTCCGTCTCAAAAAAAAAAAAAAAAAAAAAAAAAAAAAAAAAAAAAAAAAAAAATCCAACAGCCTTGCTTTAATAAAATGACTGTTATTTGGTATCTGTTTCAAATCTCAATGGATGTATTACAACAAAAATGCTTGTATAGTTTTGTTAAGTTAGTTGACAGAGAAACAAGCATTATTTTCTTGGACCAAAATCTTGTTTTGCTTGTAAACTCTAATCGTGCTAGAGCTGTGTCCTTATTATTTGTTGTTTATTCTGCTCTACACTGAGCAACTTGGTGAAGAAGGGGAAGCTAATTTGATACATTTTAATTAAGAATTAAGTGGGTTTTTTTTTTCTCTACTGGACTTCATGCTTGGGCATAGAGACAGTCATTTTCCCTCTAGCCAGCAGGCCACCTGTGACTGCCAACCTTACATTGAATTTGTAGATTTTGTCAGGGTGAACCTGCTGAGAAATGGAGCAGTGCTTCTCATGAAGCAGATCCAGTGAACTATACTCTAAAGTCCACAAAGTCAGACTTTCCTGCTCCACTATTACCCTCTCTGTGCCTTCTCTTTGCCATTACACCTTTGTCTAAGGATAACTTCAGACAAGTGACTTAACTCCTCTGAGCCTCAATTTTTAACCTGTGAAATGGAGATAAGAATCATAACTACATTTTTACAAAATTACATTTTTGTAAGAGATAAGGTCTGGCTCTGTTACCCAGGCTGGAGTACACTGGCACAATCATAGCTCACTGCAAACTTGACCTCGTGGGCTCAAACAATCCACCTCAGCCTCCCAGGTAGCTATAATTTTAAGTATACGCCACCATGCCTGGCTATTTTTTTTTTATTTTTTGTACATATGGGGTCTTGCTGTGTTGCCCAGGCTGGTCTTGAACTCCTGAGCTCAAGCAGTCCTCCTGCCTCAGCTTCCCAATGTGCTGGGATTACAGGCAGGAGCCACCAAGCCTAACCCATTACTACATTTCAAGACTCTGTCTATAGGATGGATTTTAAGGAGCTCATTCTATGGTTAAGAGGTCGGATATTGGAGTCAGAAGGATCTACATTTAAATCACAGACCCATTGCTATTAGCTGTGTCACTTAGGGCCAGTTATTTAAATTTTCTGGACCTCCATTTTCTCATCTAAAAAGTGGGGATAATGATAATATAAAAACCCCAGCAACAGTACCAGGTACATCATAGGGGCTCAGTAAGTGGTAATTATTACTACATAAGTATAAAGCCTTAATAATATAATACAATGGGTCAAGCTTTGAAATAAGTCATCACTGGGTCTGAGTCATAGACTTATACTAGCTGTATGTCCTTAGTCAAGTCACTTAACATCTCCAAACATCATTTTCTTTATCTGAAAGATGGAGATAATAATTGTACCTACATAATGGGGGTTGTGTGAGGACTAAATGAGTTAAAGTAGATAAGACATCTAGCACAATAAACAGTAGTATAAAATTGTTATTATGCTATTTTTAGAGTGAAAGCAATCATATTTTTCAGCATAAAAATGGGGTTATGGGGTCTTACCAGTGTGACAGAATGATTGAAACCAGGAGTAATCCCAGATGTATGATTACTGTACAGAAGCCATCAAGTATCTTGGATTCAAGGGCCCCATTGGAGCTTGGGGAAAAAGTAGAGCAGCCTGTGCTGAGAGGCAAAAGAGAGGAAAAAGGGAAACAGGGAAGTAGAAAGATGGCCAATATCCCATACCAGAGTGGACCTCATAAGCATGATGAAGAGTAGATGGCAGCCTCTACTAAACCATCCTCACCTTCAGTGTCAGGGGTCCGGTTACTAAGAGGTGGGCAGCCTAGACCACAGAGCTATTCTTCATCTTCCATGCAGATACTGATTGTGGTGGCCAGACCAAGAATCATTATTGGCTGAAATGAACAGGTCATCTTTCGGTTTTACATAGACAAAGAGCCTGGGTCTGGCTTGTTCATTGTGGTCTGTCCCGATCTGTTGATAAATAAAGAAACAAGAACAGAAAACCAAACACTGCATGTTCTCACTCATAAGTGGGAGTTGAGCAATGAGAACACATGGACACAGGGAGGGGAACATCACACACTGGGATCGGGGTGTGGGGGGCTAGGGGAGGGATAGCATTAGGAGAAATACCTAATGTAGATGACAAGTTGATGGGTGCAGCAAACCACCATAGCACGTGTATACCTATGTAACAAAACTGCACGTTCTGCACATGTACCCCAAAACTTAAAGTATAATAAAAAAGGAAACGCCCACATTTTAGTGACAAATTTCAAAAGCCAGTGACTGTCAGTAAAGTTGTGTAATACAGGAAATTTGTCTTCAATCTCCTTCCTCTGGGCCCCACAATCACCGACTCCTTGCCTCGCGCCTCCCTCAGCATTCCTCACTCAAAGCCTTTTTCCTAATTCACCCTCATATAGAACTGATATCAGTTTAGATAATTATTTTACTTTTTCTCAGAAATCAAAATCTTCATTTTGCTAAAAGGATAATCTTTTAATGGTGGGAGTTCACTTAGTCAGAAAATATATTGATGGGCTTTTCTGTCACTGAACTGAAACCATGAATGCTATTTTCAAATGCAAGTATTTAGTGTTCTTAAAACCTGTACTTTAAAATGAATAATTTCTTTCTTATTTAGGAAGTTCTGGTAGGAAATTGTTCTGGTATTGCTTTTTTTTCTTTTGATTTTGATTTGCTGATTTTTAAAAACTTTCTCCCTACTGTGTCACAGTGTTTTTTATCTATCATAATTTACAAAAGCAAATTATAATAACTAATGGAAAAGATAACTTTAAAAACTTGTTTTGTGATTGAGAATGGTAAACAAGGCCTCTAGTATACTTACCTAACATCAGTAGATGGCAGCACACACTCTGCTGTGAAGGGCAATGGGTGTGGAGACACCATTTTATTTGAATAGCAGTTAAGTTCAGAAGTGGAATCTCATCAAAATGGTTGTCTTTTGGTAATCCTTGTGAAAGGATTTATTTCCAGTTTTTTTTCCCCTGCATAACATGGAAATAAAGGTTGAATAATTTATTACCATAAAGCCACATTAACTGAACTCCACCAATTGGAATGGGTTATAATTCAGAAAGTGACTTGGGCTGAAGCTTACTTGCTTTTTCTATATGGAAAAAAGTTTGCTTAGCAACTTAATAGTAAAACTTTTAGAAGACTATAAACTGCTTAATAAAATTATGGCTTCAAATGACTTTAAAATCATTTCATTAAAATAAAAAAGTCCAGGCCTTTGCCCATTAATAGCTAATTTGAATAAGGATGACTCTCAGTTATATAGAAATCTTTTAGACAAGTTGAAAAATAAAAGGCCAACTCAGAAATTGCTAAATTGGTGGCATTCTATAGATACAGCTCAAGTAAAATATATTCTCCAACCCTTGCCTTAAACCATGGGGCATTTACAAACGGAAATAACTAATTGTATTTTACTGTAATTTGGAAAATATTCATTGAGTATTCAGTATATTCTACACATGGCATTGTATGAGGAGGCACTGAAGATACAGAGATGAATAAGACATGGCTCCTTGTCCTTAAGACATAGTCTAAAAGGCGATATCAAATACCATGCACACACAAAGGAACCTATGCAGATGACTGCTTAGTACAGAGAGTAACTCAGCACAAGTGTTACATTGTGACCAAGACCTTAAGTGAACCAGGAAGAACTGTGGAATTCCTATCATGTATATCAGGTATATTTCTAGCCATAGATACAACATTGAATGGATGCCAGATGATTATGGAACCCTTCAGTTCTAATTCTTGCAAGTCAAAGTTCCAAATAGATAGATATAGACATCTGATATATTAAGTACAGAGAGAGAGAGAGCAAGGGCCAGAGAGAGAGAGAAGATACAGTAGTAGCATAGAAAAGTGAAGCTGTTAATTATTCAAAGGGATCAGAGAAAGCTTCCTAGAAGAGGCAACATCTAAACAAAGTTTTGAAGCATGACTAGGAACTTGCCACAGAGAAAATATGGGAAGGACATTTCAGGCAGCGAATGGCATGTAAAGAAGACTTGAAGGCATATGTCTGGGAACTCTGACTTATTCGGTGTTACTTGAATAAAGAATTGATGGTATATGGTGACACTGGCGTTGTAGGAGAGGAAACTGAACTTTTAAGCAGGAGCTGATCATGCGCTACCATTAGTTTGTTATGCTCAGAGCATGAAGTTCTAGTGAGGAAGTGGTAAATAATGAGAAGAGAATGAAGCGGGAGCCAGATTAGGAACCTTGCATTGCCAAGGAGTTTTGGCTTTCGTCTGTAGGTGTTAGGGAGCTATCAAGTAATCCTGAACCAGAGAATCACATCATCAGGTCTGCACTTAGAGGATCCTGATAGAGATGTAGAGCCTTGACCAGAGGGGGCAGCAGCTAGACTAGGAGTCTAGCTAGGGGGCTGTTGGAATAACCCAGGGAAAAGATAATGAGAGCCCAACTAAAGCAGTAGTAATGAGGAAGGAACACATTCAAAAGATGTCTAGGAGGTAACAAGATATAGGCCCTTGGTGGACAACTGCATGTGATAAGTGATAGTAAGAGACAAAGTAAGAGTCAATGATGACTCGTAGATTTCTAACTCAGGCTAATGAGTAGATGGACTGACAGTACTACTGACTGAGGGGAAATACAAAAGAAAAAGTATTATAACAACCCATATATTAGCTAAGTGTTATTTAACTTAATTGAAAAGTGAACTTTCATTAAAAAAAAAAAACCAACAACTTGATGAGTAATCCATGCGTGAAATGTTTAACTGATTATTTTTCTCAAGGTATGCTATCTACTGTTAGGTCTAAATTAAGTTGTCTACTTAATTTAGAATAGACTGTTGTATAAATTAGCATGAAGTATTATCTGTAGCATATAATTAGCATATAAAAGAGAATAGACTATTGTATAAATTAGCATGAAGTATTATCTGTAGCATATAATTGAGCACTTAAATACATATTTTCTTGTTCTTATTCATTTAATCTACAAATATTTGTTTAGTAGCAGCCACTGTTCTAGGCTCCAAAGTTACAGGGATGAAAAGACAAAGTTCCTGCCCTCGAGAAGCAGCATGTAAGTCTCAGTGAAATGATCAGAGAAGACTTCATAGAGGTGGATAATTTGAGATTTTATTTAAATGACAAGAATTCATGGGTTAGATAGGAAAGGAAAAGGGGGAGCACATGCAAAGACCTAAGCACTAGATAGTGATAGCATTACTAGGATATAAAGTAGTAAGGGGAGAGAAAAAGAATAATATAAAGCTAGACTGGTTAGATAGGAGCCAGATGATGCTGAATGGTGAAGGGCCTTCTCTGTTTAACTACAGAAATTGGATTTGATCTTGCAGTGGGCAGGAGCTTTTGAGGAATCATGAACAGTGGAGCAAAATCATTCTGATATAGAGTTATTGTACATCTCAGTCTGTCCAGGACAGTCTCATTTTATGAATAATATGGTCACCCTTTTCCAAAGGCATGGTGTAAGAGGAACTAGAGAAAGCAGAGTCTATAAGTAGGTTATGACTGGCACAATTGTTTGAATAAGAAGTATTGAAGGCCCGAACAATAACAGTGGCCATGGGCATAGAGAGAAGAGTATGAATACGAGTGACAACTAGAGGATAGAATCTACAGATCTCTTGATTAGTTCATATGTGAAAATCTTGTCTTACCAACCAACCGTACACTTATTTGTACTATGTGTTAGTAAGATATAACTAACTCAAATGTAATAATACTGACATGTTTGCTTACAAAAAGAAAGGTGGGCCAGAGGCATCCAAATAAATGATGCCCTTCAAAGTAGTACCCTTGAGAAGCTGCACCCTTATTCCCATGATGGTTCTATAATCCCAAGTTTTTTCTGGACCTATTTGAACACTGCATTGAGGAGTCAATGCCACTTCTGTGGTATTTATTCTGAGTCATAGCAAGTATTCATCCTCTGAGTGATGGATTGGATTTTTTTGAAATAGCAAAACTAATATTTTTAAAGAGCCAAATATGATCAATTAATAGTTTTCTTATGTAGCTTATAAACTTACTAAAAATGTTCGGAGCAATCTATAGAAACAGAAAGTAGATTAGTGGTTGCCGAGGTATGTTTCGGCAAGCTGAGGGAGGATGGGGAGTAACTGCTAACAATTAACAGGTACAAGGTTTCTTTCTGGAATAATGAAAACATTCTAAAATTAGATCATGATGACATTTACACAACTCAGTAAATATGTTAAAAACATTCAATTGCACACTCTAGGTCATTGAACTTTATGGTACGTAAATCATATGTCAGTAAATCTGTTCAAATCTTTGGAGCACTAACAGTGTCCTAGGTTCAGAAATGTATGTTTTGAAAATGCATGGGTCTCATTACTTTATGATCATACTTTGTTCTTCATTAGACTCATTTCCATCCCCACACCCTTAGCACTGTACTGGGTACATAGTAAATACTCAATAGATATTTGTCCAGCAGAATTGGATATAGCATAGTGCTTAACTTCAATTCAGAGAAGATAGTGATTTTACTAAATAGTGTGGATAAGTTCTTAGATTGTTTTTTAGCAATTATACCAATTTATGTACCCAGCATCAGTGCACAAGGGTTCCAATTGCTCTACATCATTGATAACATTTGGTATTGACAACCCTTTCAATTTTAGCCATTCTTATCAGTCTGTAGTGTTAACTCATTCTGGTTTTAATGTGTATTTTCCGGAGACTGAGCACATTTTTGTATTTTATAACTTCAACTTCTGTTATAGATTAAAGGGTACACATGCAGGTTTGTTACATGGGTAAATTGTGTGAGGCTGAGGCTTGGGACTCTAATGATGCCTACAGCCAGGCAGTGAGCATACTACCCAATAGGTAGTTCTTCAGCCCTTCTCCCAATCCTCCCCTGTCTAGTGATCCCCTGTGTTTATTGTTCCTATCTTTATACTCATGTGTATTCATTGTTTAGCTCTTATAAGTGCCACTTATAAGTGACAACATGCAGTATTTGGTTTTCTTTTCTTGCATTAGTTTGCTTAGGATCATGACCTCCAGCTCCATCCCTTTCTTAGATGGTTATTATATCCTAATATATAGTATCATGAGAACTTTTTATAGATGTTGGATTGTGACAAGTTTTGTTTTCCAAATATCAGTAATGTTGAATATAAGCAAAATGAGTTATTATTACTACTTTAATTACTATAAAATTATTTGTTATTTTAATAAGTAGAAAGTATCATTTTATATAAATTATAGAAATCACGTGGGAGTATTTGTCTAATGTTTTATTTGTCACTGACTCTGGCATCTTAATTTTCATTATTAAATTAAAAAACAGTCAATCAATTTCCATTTCTCTCTCTCTCTCTCTCTCTTTCTCTCTTCCACCTCCTCCTCTTTTCTTCTCTCCCCACCCGTCTCTTAGGAAGCATTGTGAGTGTTGGGGACCCAAAGAAAAAATACACAAGATTTGAAAAAATTGGTCAAGGGTAAGTGATTGTTATTTGAAATATAAAAAGATGAGTACAAGCAACATACATTAAAATTAAAATTCAGTAAGAGCTTGGGTTTTGCATAAATTATGCTTCTCATTTCCTAGATTATATTTGTGTCTTGCATTCTCAGTATTGGCCTTTCAGGGGGAGGGCTGACTGTTCATTAACCTAGGAACACATCCTGCTGAAATCTTCATCATTGTTGGCCTGACAGTAAATTCTGTGTGGACATTTTGATCCTATGTAGTTAGAAGATTCAAACAGATTTCTCTAGAAAAAGCAGTAGGGTTATGGAAACTTCTAGCTTACATAAAAACCCCCTTTATCGCAATTCCCCCTACAGCTCCATGGATGGTATGATTAAGATCCTGTTTTATTGTCAAAATGTAGAGTGACAAAGTGAGGGTGGGGAATGTCCTTATGGAATGATCCAGAGGTAGGCAGAGTTGTCTGAGTATGGAGGAAACAGACAATAATCCCTAAATGAGACCTAGTGCATCATTTTCACTTAGTATACTTGTTAAAGATAAAGATTCCTATGCCCCACTGCCAAAGATTTGATTTAGAAGTCTGGAGTGGAGTTCAGTGATCTGAACTTTGCAAAAGTTCCTCAGATAATCCTGATAATCAGCAAGACATGGGAACCATTGCATTAGATTATTCACTAAGGCTGAAGGCAGGAGTCACCAGTTCTGCAAGTCAGCTGTACTCATGCATGTCTCTCAGGCCTCAAGGTGAAACTAGGCAGGTGGATCTGAGCAGGCAACAGCATTTGAAACAGGGATAAGTTTTATTTAAAGGAAAATGGAATATTCTTAATGGACACCGTTAAATGAGGAGTGAGACACATATTCAGGGACACCAACTACTGTATGTCAGAAACAAAGATGTCACCTCAGACATTTTCTGGCTGAGGCAAGGGGCTGAAGACAAAGGGTTACAGCCAATATGCTTGCAAAATTGTGCTAGCCCATCAGCCATTACAATCTCATTATTTTAGGATAAGAGAAGGTAGAATTTCTTCAAGAACCACACTGCTTTTCCTGGCATACTTAGGTTCAAAAAAGTATATATCACATATAAGCTTGATTGTTTTTCATGATTTTATATTTTCTTTGTTTTCCCCCCTAGCTTTTGTACTAAAGTTTCTTTTGAAATTGACAGTATATCTCAGGAAATAAGGGAAAGCATTCATTAGACATTTGGGCTAGAGAATAGGAGAGGCACTCATGGAAACTGTGCCTGGCGGGAATCAAGATGAGAAGACCCTAAGGGAGACAAACTCAGGAAGAAATGCATGGCCAAGTTTATTCTTCCAGTCAAAACCATAATGACATTATATTTGAACTTTCCAGGGAGCTAAAATGTATTCTCATTTGCTCACAAAAAAGAAGAGTTTTGTGGTTTCTAGAAGCTCCCTGTCACCGAATGGGTCAAATTAATATTTCTACTCATTCTAAAACAGTGATAAACAATAGAACTTACTGTGATGATAGAGATGTTCTATATCTGTGCTGTCTAATATGGTAGCCACTGGCTGTGTGTGGCTATGGGGCACTTGGAATGTGGCTAGTGCACACAAGAAACTGAATTTATGTGAATTCATTTATTTGTTTAGCAGATATTTCTTGAGCACTATGTTCCAGGCACTATGCTAGGTGCTAGAGAGACAGAGATGGGTAATGATGGTGTGGGCCCTCAAGGAACTTACAGTCTACACTGATAAGTGCTTGACAGAGGGATACAGGGTACCAGAAGAACCTTGAGGCAAGCTTACTCAATTCAACCAAGTGCAGAGCGGGGCCAGCTTCTAGAGCCATTTTCTCCCACCAGGAATTTTCCCTGTCTACTTCTGGTGGACTGGTTGTTTTACCTAAGTAAGAAAACTATACCTTCCCATGTTCATATACAAACCTCAACTCTCCTTCTTCATGCCTAAAGGGTAAATACCACCAGACAGATTGCAAAAAGACAGTATTATGTACTAAAGGGACTTAGAAAACAAAAGTTGGCTTTTAGATTTTATTTTCATCTGGTTGAGTCTCTGGTAGAGCTAACAATAGGAAGGGAAAGGATATTCAATCCACTTAGAAGTAATACTCCAAATCATTGTTGTCCAGTACGGTGGCCAGTAACCACATTTGGCTATTGAGCACTTGAAATGTGGCTAGTCCAAAAGGAGATGTACTATAAGTATAAAAGGCACACCTGATTTCAAAACCTTAGTATGAAAAAAGAATGTAAAATATCTCATTAATACATTTTTATTGATTACATGTTGAGATATTTTGCATACATTGGATTAAAGAAAATATATTATGAAAATTAATTTCACCTTTTAAAAACTTTTAAATATGTAGCTCTAAGAAATTTAAAATATGGCTCGTGGCTCATGGCTCATATTATATTTCTAATAGGCAGTAATGCTCTAGTTGTAGCCTTAACTGGGAGTTGTTTATTTATTCGTAAAGTGTTTTTCCATGGTTGTTTTTTGGAGAGTGGGAGATGTTATAATTTTGTCTTGATTGTTCCAACTAAAAGCCAACTGAGCCAAAAATAGCATTAAATTTTAAAAGGAAAAAGTACAAGATGGTTTCAGATATCTCCCAGATACTAGGTAATGAAACAAGACTAATTTTGCCAAGAACAAAGATCAGGCCACCAAGCAACTTTGTGTAACAAAGAGATTTCCTCTCTTGGCTATTATTTATGCCTGTGACTTTTAAAGATGAAAAGGAAAGTTCTCTATCTCTGAGTCTCTTTGTACAGTCTTCATAATCTAAAATGAAAAATCGAAGCATAAATCCTGCTTGCCACTGCAGAAAGGTCTATTTTAAATTCCCAGCAAGTTCATCATTTTAAAGAATGATAAAGTAGCAGATAGTTCACTCATAGGCCCAACACAACTTTTTAATATGTCCTTAGAGGGTATGGAGTCTATTGTATTTCTACTTTTGTCTTCTTTAGTGTTTAGCACAGTGCTTTTGCACTTAGTGGGCCCTCAAAAACAATTTTGTGCAGTTATGATCAACAGCTAGATTCACTTTGGCCAGATTCAAAGAACTGCAAAGCTGTCTGCCAACTCCATCTCTGTGGGCCTGTTTTTGCCTCAATAAATATTTGTTGAGCTAATGAAAATTGTTTGTCTTTCTACCGCATCTTCTCACTCGTAAGTGGGAGTTGAACAATGAGAACATATGGACACGGAGGGGAACAACACACACCGGGGCTGGAAAGGGGATGGGGGGGCGAGGGGAGTGAGAGCATTAGGGCGAATAGCTAATGCATGCGGGTCTTAAAACCTAGATGTCGAGTTCATAGGTGCAGCAAACCACCATGGCACATGTATACCTATAACCTGCATGTTCTGCACTTGTATCCCGGAACTTAAAGTAAAATTTAAAAAATAAAAAAGAAAATGTTTGTCTTTCTAACTATCCCTTTCCTCTGTCCTCTGTATTTACATGTGTATGTACATGCCTATCTTGCTCCTCCTGTGTCTGTCTGTCTTTCCCTGTTTTTCCTCAGTGTGTCTTCATATTTTTGTCTTTCACAATGACTTGGTCGGCCTCATCACATCTGATTCCTTTATTCTCTGGGTATTTGTGTGTGCTGCATATCTGTCTTCTTCAAGCATGTTGGCTTCACATTCTACTGCCCATTTTCACACACACCCCACAACCCAAATGGTCATAATGTAAAATCAAGATGTATTCAAGATATAATCTACTGGCTTAAATCTATTTACTATTATTTTATCATTTATTTAATTTGCTAATTTTATTTTTTTGATCTTAGTAGATTGTTTTCCCTCAGTTGACAAAAAGTTGACTTTTTTCTTTCTGGAACAACAACAACAAAAAAACCACCTCCCACTTATATTAATTTTCTTTTTACTTAAATTACCTTCAACTGATTTTGTTTTCATTAATTACTGGCTTAAGTTATATAAACTAGTCTCTACTCTCAATGTATAGAGTTTTTTAAAATTAAATCTGTATTTTTAATTGTTTTTGCCTTACCTATTATTACAGTGCCATTCAAAATTGTTGTCAATAATCATTTGGTGTTAGGGATAATCAGCCCCAGTATCCTATTCTCAATTTCAGAGAGCACAACAGTTCACTCACTCTCAGGAGCTGGATTTGAGAAGAGTCTCTCCATTAATCACCCTCATTTACTTGGAAAACTAAATTTTTCTCCAGCATGGGTTTCTGCCATCCCAGCATTCAGGCCTGGGGCCAGAGAATTGGGCTCCATCTTCCATAAATCAAGTTCAGAATCACATGTCTAATCATTTGAGGCCATAGCTGTGAGTTGAAGGCTAAAAATGACATTGTTTCACTGGGTTTGCTGTGAAAAGTGTTCTATAATTGGCCGCCAAATCCAGACATTTTGAACAAATGTATGCAAAGTTAAAAAATAAGGAAAGAGGGCCGGGCGCGGTGGCTCAAGCCTGTAATCCCAGCACTTTGGGAGGCCGAGACGGGCGGATCACGAGGTCGGGAGATCGAGACCATCCTGGCTAACATGGTGAAACCCCGTCTCTACTAAAAAATACAAAAAAAAAAAACTAGCCGGGCGAGGTGGCGGGCGCCTGTAGTCCCAGCTACTGGGGAGGCTGAGGCAGGAGAATGGCGGCAACCCAGGGGGCGGAGCTTGCAGTGAGCTGAGATCCGGCCTCTGCACTCCAGCCTGGGCGGCAGAGCGAGACTCCGTCTCAAAAAAAAAAAAAAAAAAAAAAAAAAAAAAAAAAAAAAAAAAGTCAGGTACCCCAAAATTATCATTAACTCAACAACATGAGTTTGTCAGAAATATATCTGGTGCGGACTTGAGAATCTTTACTTTCTAGAATAGTTATATAAAATCACTTGTTTAATAAATGAGGTAGAATGAGACAACAAAATCAAATATTTATTTCAGTCAACGGCTATCATTGGCAACCCTGTGTAATTCCTGAATAAGCAATAGCTATATAACAGAGGGCTGAATTTACAACGTTGACAGCTGTCCTGACGGATTTCTCATTAATGTATTTGAATTCAGGTTAGGGTCTTTCCTTAAATGAGAATGCACTGAAAAACAGGCCTTTTTTCTCTTTCAGGTTCATATTGTCTTTTCTCTTCGACATTATAATAGAAAAATATTTTTGAGGAAGCAGCTCAGAGGATCCGGTTTAACAAGTATCTTTTTAACATCAGTGAACCTTTAATGAGTGCCTACTATGTGTAATCTAGAGTAGCAGTTAAGAATCAGGTTCTGGGAGTTCACAGTGACCTCTATACTTGTGGTCCCATTGAATATTTGACAGGGAGAAAAGAAGAGTTGTATCAAGAAATAAGATGAACACCTACCCCCAGTAATGTACCTTTCCCCTATATTTTATTCACACACTCATCTTCACTGTCATCTCTCATATGAATCCCTCTTTGGCTGGCATGGTCCTAATTGACCTTTTCTGTCTTTTGTTTTTCTGAATCCTACAGATTATATCTGTGCCAGCATGTATTCACCACTTATATCTTAGCTTGTCTAGACATGTAAAATTGCTTGAAACTTTGAGGAATGTAGACAAATAAAGGGAGAATTTTTGAAAAACTTGAAGAAAAAGAAAGAGACAGGATTCTGAACTCAGGGCTGTAGATAAATTATTTAATTTCCTTAAGCATCGGTTTTCTCATCCTTTGTAAGCAGAATGCACGTATCTCATAAGGTTGTAAAAATAAATAAGAGAAGCCATTTAAAGTCCTTAGCACAGTACATGGCACATCGTTAATTGCTCAGTAAATGCTAGTTATTATTAGGGATGAGAGACACACTCATATGTTGCTATTATATAGAACAGAATATAATAAGTATCGTGAAGAAATTACAAAGAGCTCTGTGGACAGAGAGGAAGAACAAATTATTTACAGCCAGTGAGGGGATATGATAGATTCTTAGAGGAGGGTACACTTGAGAGTGACATTAGAGGGTATAGGAATTTAATGAATAGGTTTATGAGAAGTTTTGTTTGAATGAATACTTACTTCAGACTGTAGGTTTCATTCACTTTCGTATCCCTAAGGTCTGCAACACTGCCCCAGCATATATGCTCAAATATAAGGTAACACAATAAGATAATTTTAAAAAGTTTTTTGATTCACCTGAATACATAAACTGTTTTATATATATAGATAGATATATAGATATATATGTATGTAGATATATCTATATATATATATATGGTTGAAGTCTACTTATGATGTTTGTTAATTTACTTTCATTTACATATTTAAAACCACTTATATAAAGTATTATTTTGTAGAGATTTTTCTACTCTCATATTTCACGAATGGTATAATTCAAAATCTTCTTATGTGTCTTTAACATCATTCTTTTTGTAATCACTAGAGATTATTTTTGAGTCTTCATCCAGTTATTCAAATATATTGCCTGGCTTCCATCTAGGATATTTGAGATATTGAACCCAGATATAATTCTATTCCTGATATTTATTCCTAGTCACAATTACCCATTCATATAACATTAAGATTATTGTTTTTTGAACTTGTCCTGTGGGTGTATATTTAGGTCTTCAAGACATATATCTACTATCTAGTATGTGACTTTTAAAAATTTCTATTACAAATTGTCATACTTATACAAAAATAGGGAAAATAACACAAGAACTCCTGTATTCTTATCACTTAGATTAAACATTTATCAACAATTTTTAATAAAATCACAATGCCATCATAACATCTACAAACAATTAACAATTGCTTCATATCATTTAACTCCCAGTCTATAATCAGAATTCTCCACTTGCAACAAAACGCTATTTTTATAATTGATTTGTTCAAATCAACATCCAAAGGAGATCTACATGTTGCAAATGTTGTGTATCATAACTCTATATATCTTGAAGCAGTCTCCTTTCTTTTTCCACTACCATCATCTTGTTGAAGAAACTGGTTATTGTCTTGTAAAATGTGTCACTTTCTGGATTTGTCTGTTAGTTTCATTTGTTGTCATTTAACTTGCTCCTCTAACTTCCACCTCCGGGATTCAGGGGATTCTCCTGCCTCAGCCTGTCGAGTAACTGGGAATACAGGTGTGTGTCACCATGCCCAGCTAATTTTGTATTTTTAGTTGATAACGGAGTTTCACCATGTTGACCAGGCTGGTCTTGAACTCCTGACCTCAAGTGATCCACCCACCTCAGCCTCCCAAAGTGCTGGGATTCCATGTGAGAGCCACCATGCCTGGCGAAATGCTTGCTTTTTAAACTGCCAGCTTTCATTATAAAGAGTTAGTATGGAGTTACATATGAAAGTGTTCGATGAGGGGTATTTTGATATTTTTAGTAGGGGAATTTTATTAAATATCTTTATAAAGTCTTAAAATTTTATATTGTCAATATGTTTCACTGAGTTGCATCCATTATTGTTTATGGTGGTCAAACTATTTCATCTTTAGCTAATGGGAGCCCCTTTCACTGCATTGGTTATGACAGAGGTCTTTTAATAGCTTGTTTACGACATCCAACACTTGCAGTTATGCAGTCATACCATCCAAAATAACTTATTCACATCCTTTCTTTGTAATTCTGACAGGTACTCTCTATGAGCATCCAAAACTATCATTAATTGAGAAGATATCAACCTAATATGTCCTTTCCAAACTGTATTTTATAGTTAAAAATAAATGAATATGGATAAGTACCAATTACATGAAAGATTTTTATAAGAACTTGCATATAAGGCAGCTCCATTTTTGTGAGGAAAAATTGGGAGGAGAAATCCTTATCTTGTATTTGGATATATATGGTGCATTTCTGTGCATGCATGTACGTTTGTTGTAGGTATATTTTTAGCACAAGTGGTAACATACTATATATCTCCTTTTTTATTGTGTTTCTGTGTTTTAGAGATGGTTCTGTGTTTGTACCTCATACTTTTTAAACAGATGCACGGTGTTTTGTTATTTGAATGTACCAAAATTTATTGAACTAGGCCCTAAATGGGCATAGACATTTAATTTGTTTTTGATGTTTTGCTATTATAAACAAGGCTTCTGTAAAGATCCTTACAAGTAAACCATTTTATACAAACTTACCATTAGAATAGATTCCTAAAAGTGGAATTGTTATGTAAAAGGATACGTGCATTTTTCTTTCTGAGTTACTGTCCGTAGAGATTTGTTTATTTAACACACCATCAACAATGTATGAGAGTGCCGGTTTGCCTGCACCTTTGCCAACACAGCTGTATTCACTTATTTGGGATTATAGTACTATAATAAAAACACTCCCACACTGACTTTTTTAAAAAGGAAAATAAATAAGAAAGGAACTCTAACAAGAAAGCATGTGGCAAAACAAAAGGCTATCCTGAAGAATTAATTAGCCAATGTAGTCCATGTCTTTATAATGCCAAAGTATCTTTGTTGCATGTTATATCTCTCCATAGGTTAGATTAACTATGCAGCTATGTTTGACAGAAAGTGACAATGAGAGCATTTCTTGAAATCATTTTTCTCGTACACATAGATATATATCTCAGCAAAGGAATTTTGTCTAACATCTGGATCTTTGTCAATCATATCATTATATAGAATGACGATATGTTCAATTCATCAATAATTGCAAACAAATTTTGCTACTAGCTCATGTGTAATCAAGCCCTCAGTCCCCATCTCTCTAAATTAGTTTTAGTTTTAAGATTTCAGAAACTAAATATATAATATTAGGTATTTTTCAGACTTATCTCTGCTACTCAGTGAGAAGTCCCTTTCTTCTTACTGTAACATGAAAGTCTCATATTGAAGATGAATAGCTTTGAAACTTATTTCTTAAAAGACTTGATGAATAACAGTATCATTTAGAGAACCTGACAAAGCAGTGTGTACCATAGAACTCAGAGTGCTGAGAATAAAACCTCTGATTTTTTTTTTTTTTTTGGTTGTTCAGGAAACTATGGGCAAGAGCGGTGTCTAGTGTGCTTATAGAAGTGATTCTTTGGGTAGGACCACCCATCCCAAAAGTATTTGCTTCTTCATCGGATCTATTTTGGGCCACACAAGGTAGAACACTGCTATGAAGCACTAAATAGATGTAGTCTGAGCTCTATAAAAGGCTTTGTGATGTAGGAGATTGGAAATACATTAGCATTTGTGAAGAACAATGTTTATGGAGCAATGGAAGGTGCTCTTTGTTCTACTTAATGCTCTTAAATGCACTGTGTTGTGTGCTGTCCCTTGTAAAGAAAGATGATGCCACTCAATCAAACACCATTAGCAGAGTTTGCACGTTAAGTTGTTTTTTCCAGCCACAGTAATGAGCTTGTTTTAAGCCACCTGCCCCCTTTCCTGTCCAGGCCTCTTGAATCCAATGGCACACACTGTGAAACAGCTGCTTAGATTTAATGTTGGAGTGAGTAGCTGAGAGTTATCTGGCCTTTCCAGGGATTAAGTCTTGTAATTGTGGCCTCATTATCACTGGACTATAACCCACCAAGCTCCCTGGCCCCACACCCATAATGTGTTACAGCTCTCTTTAAAATTAGATGACCATGAATACTCTGAGAAAAGTCATGCCCTAGCTAAAGAACAGAAAATTCCCTGTTCTGATTTATAATCTTAGTAATTAAAGACTATACCATCTGGCCCCAGCTACATTCTGTGTACTTAGAGCAGTACTGAGATAACATGATTTTTACATAATTTTCTTTTTTAAATTTAGAGATGCATTTTTTAGAAGTAAATTACACAAAGGAAAACGCCAGAACTCTCTCTTTGGAAAAGTTATTACATGTGATGGTAACACCATTCCTGAGCCCCAAAGAACATATCTCTCAACAAAACAAGTAATTATATGGTAGTATCAAGCTATATACATACAAATATAAATATAGATATATAATCTGTATGTTTTTATGTCAGGTGCACAAATATAGTGAGACAATACCTAGATAGGAGCCTACAAGTAGTAACTTTTTAAATATTCAGCAAAAGATAAAGTCTATTTCTAAAAACAGCAGTGCATTTTCAGCCACATGACCAATCTTAATTGAGTCGGCAAACAGAACAACAACCTGTGTGTGGTTATACCAAAGAAATAAGACATACCATGTCGTGGGACAAACTAAATGGCTTGTGGACAAAGTGAGTAGAAAATTAAAGGCAAGATAAACATTTTGGGGAGGTGGCTTAGCATAACAGGTACAAACATGAGTTTTGAGAAGTACCACAATTGCCCTTAGCACTGAGGTAAAAATGCTAAAGATCTATGGCAAAACATGAAATGGTGATTAAGAACATGGGCTGTGGAGACAAAGTAATGCATTTTTAAGCTCAGCTGCTGATTGTGCAACCTTAGGCAACCTACTTAACATTTCTTTGTTTCAATGTCCTCATTTGCAAAGTGAGGAGAATCTAATTTATCTCATAGAGTTGTACAGGGTGGGCATTAAGTGAGATCATTACAGAGTTGCAGAGAATATTGCTCAATAAGTGAAATAGCCTTTTTATAGCAGCAGCAGCAATAGGAGTACGTGTAAAAAATAACCATCCTATCTGGAGTTTAATCCCTGCCTATGACCTCATTAGCACCGGATTTGTATTTGTAAAACCTTAATGGGAATTTTGCCTATCTCTCTGGCTCCCTGATTCTTATTCCTACCAGACTCTTCTTGGACTTCATTGAGCCTTTAGACCTCTTGCCCTTTTTGTTTTCTCCCAGTATATGAGCTTTTTCCTAAGCTCATTTCTTTGCCCTTCTTTTCCTCTAATCCATTTCCATGGTGAAATCAAAGTGACTTATCTAAATTATTAGTCCTACCACGTTGCTGCTTTTGCAACTATTCATGGTCATGGCTTGACATTGGCACTTGGTGGGAAACATCAAAACCTTGTCAAGATTCCTGATAATGAAACTGACTTACTTTATGAGGAAAAGGGATAACTGTGAATTGTTTGTTTCTTTCTGGACCCTTCAGGCTAGATGCCAGTGTTTCCATTTGAGTAGTAAGCGCTTGGTCATGTCAGGGAGAGACTGTTAATAAAGCATCTGATGTGATGCCAAGAACCCAGAAGTACTTATCACATTTTAATTGATGATGGGTCCCAATGGTTGAGAAATCTGTTGGTTTAGTATTCTTTAATCATAGTATAGTTAACTGAAAGATCTCTAACTTCAAGTTAGGAGACCTTTGTTACTTACTTGCTATGTTATCATGGGTCTATCCTTCCTGCTTTCTGGGCTTCAGAATTCTCATTTGTAATGAGAAAGTTAAACTGGATGTTCTCTATTTTCCTTTGAGTCCTGATAATGCATGATTACTTTGTGGTATCTGAGGGACTGAGATTTGGAATAAAAACAATACCTATCATAAAATCATGTTCTTCCTCAGGAATCTGGCTTTAATATAACTGGAGTGGAGTGTTAATAGGGATCAATGTAATTAAATGTTTAGCATAAAAATCAAATTGACAGTGTTGCTCATTTTAGCACACCAGACCCAATACACCAGAGATTTAGGAATTTTAACCCCTGTCTTTGTTAGTTTGAGTTTTGGCATCCTTACATCCTATAGTGCTGCATGACACTGACTTTCTTTCTTTTTTTTAATTAAAGTTCTAGGATACATGTGCAGAACGTGCAGGTTTGTTGCATAGGTACACACATGCCATGGTGGTTTGCTGTACCCATCAACCCGCCATCTACATTAGGTATTTGTCCTAATGCTATCTCTCCTCTAGTACCCCACCCCTCAACAGGCCCTGGTGTGTGATGTTCCCCTCCCTGTGTCCATGTGTTCTCATTGTTCAACTCCCACTTATGAGTGAGAACATACGTTGTTTGGTTTTCTGTTCCTGTGTTAGTTTGCTAAGAATGATGGTTTCCAGCTTCATCCATGTCCCTGCAAAGGACATTAGCTCATCCTTTTTATGGCTACATAGTATTCCATGGTATATATGTGGCACATTTTCTTTATCCAGTCTATCATTGATGGGCATTTGGGCTGGTTCCAACCCAATGTGAATAGTGCTGCAATAAACATACATGTGCACATGTCTTTATAGTAGAATGATTTATAACCCTTTGGGTATATGCCCAGCAATGGGATTGCTGGGTCAAATGATATTTCTGCTTCTAGACCCTTGAGGAATAGCCACGCTGTCTTCCACAATGGTCGAACTAATTTACACTCCCACCAGTGGTGTAAAAGCATTCCTATTTCTCCACATCCCCTCCCACATCTGTTGTTTCCTGACTTTTTAATGATCGCCATTCTAAATGGTGTGAGATGGTATCTCATTGTGATTTTTTTTTTTTATTATTATACTTTAAGTTCTAGGGTACATGTGCATAACGTGCAGGTTTGTTACATATGTATACTTGTGCCATGTTGCTGTGCTGCACCCATCAACTCGTCATTTACATCAGGTATAACTCCCAATGCAATCCCACCCCCTCCCCCCTCCCCCCTCCCCCCTCCCCATAATAGGCCTCGGTGTGTGATGTCCCCCTTCCCGAGTCCAAGTGATCTCATTGTTCAGTTCCCACCTATGAGTGAGAACATGCGGTGTTTGGTTTTCTGTTCTTGTGATAGTTTGCTAAGAATGATGGTTTCCAGCTGCATCCATGTCCCTACAAAGGACACAAACTCATCCTTTTTTATGGCTGCATAGTATTCCATGGTGTATATGTGCCACATTTTCTTCATCCAGTCTGTCACTGATGGACATTTGGGTTGATTCCAAGTCTTTGCTATTGTGAATAGTGCCGCAATGAACATACGTTTGCATGTGTCTTGATTTGCGTTTCTCGACCAGCGATGATGAGCTTTTTTTCATATGTTTGTTGACCGCATAAATGTCTTCTTTTGAGAAGTGTCTGTTCGTATCTTTTGCTCACTTTTGATGGAATTGTTTGTTTTTTTTCTTGTAAATTTTGTTTAAGTTCCTTGTAGATTCTGGATATTAGCCCTTTGTCAGATGGGTAGATTGTAAAACCTTTCTTCCATTCTGTAGGTTGCCTGTTCACTCTGATGATAGTTTCTTTTGCTGTGCAGAAGCTCTTTAGTTTAATTAGATTCTATTTGTCAATTTTGGCTTTCGCTTCCATTGCTTTTGGTGTTTTAATCATGAAGTCTTTGCCCATGTCTATCTCCTGAATGGTATTGCCTAGGTTTTCTTCTAGGGTTTTTATGGTTTTAGGTTTTATGTTTAAGTCTTTAATCCATCTTGACTTAATTTTTGTGTAAGGTGTAAGGAAGGGGTTCAGTTTCAGTTTTCTGCTTATGGCCAGCCAGTTTTCCCAACCCTATTTATTAAATAGGGAATCATTTCCCCATTGCTTGTTTTTGTCAGGTTTGTCAAAGATCACATGGTTGTAGATGTGTGGCATTATTTTTGAGGTATCTGTTCTATTCCATTGGTCTATATATCTGTTTTAGTACCAGTACCATGTTATTTTTGTTACTGTAGCCTTGTAGTATAGTTTGAAGTTAGGTAGCATGACGCTTCCAGCTTTGTTCTTTTCACTTAGGATTGTCCTGGCTATAGAAAATTTCAGGCCAATATCACTAATGAATATTGATGTGAAAATCCCCAATAAAATACTGGCAAACTGAATCCAGCAGCACATCAAAAAGCTTATCCACCACCATCAAGTCAGCTTCATCCCTGGGACGCAAGGCTGGTTCAACATACACAAATCAGTAAATGTAATCCATCCCATAAACGGAACCAGTGACAAAAACCTGATTATCTCAGTAGATGCAGAAAAGGCCTTCCATAAAATTCAACACTCCTTCATCCTAAAAACTCTCAATTAACTAGGTATTGATGGAACATAACTCAAAACATTAAGAGCTATTTATGACAAACCCACAGCCAATATCATACTGAATGGGCAAAAACTGGAAGCATTCCCTTTGAAAACCGGCAGAAGACAAGGATGCCCTCTCTCACCACTCCTATTCAACATAGTGTTGGAAGTTCTGGCCAGGGCAATCAGGCAAGAAAAAGAAATAAAGGGTGTTCAAATGGGAAGAGAGGAAGTCAAATTGTCTCTGTTTGCAGATGACATGATTATATATTTAGAAGACCCCATCATCTCAGCCCAAAATCTCCTTAAGCTGATAAGCAACTTGAGCAAAGTCTCATGATACAAAATCAGTGTGCAAAAATCACAAACATTCCTATACATCTATAATAGAGAGCCAAATAATGAGTGAACTCCTATTTACAATTTTACAAAAAGAATAAAATACCTAGGAATGCAACTTATAAGGGATGTGAAAGACTTCTTCAAGGAGAACTACAAACCACTGCTTAAAGAAACAAGAGAGGACACAAACAAATGGAAAAACATTCAATGCTCATGGATAGGAAGAATCAATATTGTGAAAATGGCCATACAGCCCAAAGTAATTTATAGATTCAATGCTATCTCCATCAAGCTACCATCGACTTTCTTCACAATTAGAAAAAACTACTTTATATTTCATATGGAACAAAAATGACACCAACTTTTAAAAATTAAAGTGAATTAAAGTTTTATTTTGTAAATATATGCATGGAGATATTTTGATATACCCCAGGCTGTTGCAAAGCTCATCTTTGGGAATCAGTGCAACATGGTTGGCATGAAGATTGTTTCTTTGGGGGTATACACTACTGTGCTTCAGTTATTACAAGGAGAGTGCTTCCCAACTTCACCAAGATCCCTTCAATTATTTGTCTTTGTAAACCCCAGATTATAAATAATTTTGATGATTGAACTATATTTGTTAATAATTTATTTATTGTACTTTATTAAGCAAAAATACATGTAACTGCTAACGAAAGCTTTTAATCATCATGTGATATCCAATGTAATTACAAGTTGATATAATTCTAGCTAAAAGGAAGTATATGTGATATTTGAATTAGCTGTTCTCAGGTAATTGTAATTTTTTTGTTATGAATTTTGAAACATCAAATATCTTAAAAACTCCCAGATACTCACAGAGCTTTCTTATGATTCACACACTAGCATTTGAGAACTTAATGAATATGTTAGGAAATAATCAACTAAATAATAATTATCATTATTGCTAATATTTATTGGGAAATCACTGTATGCCAGAACTCTATACATTTAGTCCTCCTTTAATCCTAAATGACAAAGAAACTAAATTACTTACCCAGAGTCTGAGAACTAGGAACTAGTAGGACTTGAACCAGGGGAGGTTTGAATGAATGGGAGTGAGGACTACTGTTCTCAACCCAGCAGTGAGCAATAAGAGAGCTTTAACAGATGAATCTTGAAGGAAGTTGAGATCTCTTGAAGGAGAGATTCATATTTATACCCGTAGAATTTTAAATTGTTAGAATACGGAAAACCATCAGAACTGGGGTGCGGAAATATGTTGGGGGTGCTAAGACAGAGCTGGGGAAAAGGTGCTAAATTTTAATTTGCAGGTTAGTATCCGAATTTGTGCCTTCGAGTTGAAGGTTGTGCAAAGGCTAGAAGTTGCACAAACCAGTAACTTATTTGTCAGAGCAGGGAGTTCCAACCACCTAACAACATATTTGGTTTAGGGGGTTGGTAAGTGTGGTAGGAGAGTATATTACCATTTTATGACAAGAGAACCAGGGTACAGGGTAGGGAAATGCATATATATATATATATATACACACACACACACACACACATACACACATTACATAATTGCACATGTGCGGTAAGTGGGGAGGGGAGGTGAGGAGAAAGATTCATTTTTAGTTAGCAGCTGGTGCTCTAGAGTTTTAGGATCTTTAACCTCTGTGGATTAGTAATTTATAGCAATTTTATACCCCTGGATGCCATAAATCCCAGGATAATGAGATTCCAGGGTTAGAATTCTAGCAATTTTAATACAATGAAATGCTGAGGGTGCTGGAGGAGGACAACAACAACAACAACAACAAAAAAATAAACCCAAGAATCTGAAAGGTAAAGCTCTCAAAATGTTAAACATGAATCCCCACTTGCACTCCAAGTCAATCACAATTTTAGCCCTTAAGACAGTGGAAATGGGCTTGGGGGTTAGGGAGACAGGAGTGTTGAATAACAGAAAGGCCACCTGGGCACGCATTTTGGGCCTCCCTCCCTAGCTTTAACTGGGGCAACTCCCAATTTATTTGTTTAATATATTGAGAGTTTTTTCATACAGTTTCATTTGATAAAGGCGTTCCAACTTCCAAAGAAAAGGGTAAAACCACTTCCCTAGGGGGAAAGAAAGGATGTGGAACCTGTAAAACGTGTTCCAATAGTTTACCTCAGCCCCCGTCCTTTTTGGAAATAGGGGCAGATGTTAGCAAGGATGCTTTGGCTGGGAGGTTGGGATGGGCCAACTAATAGTTCAGTGTATCAGTCATCCCCTACTGTGAAACCAATAGCAACAGTGGCAACAACAAATGATGATAATAGCAGTTACCATATAGGCATCAACTCTGATCTGGCACAGGGCTAAATGCTTACATAGATTGTGCCATGCAATTCTCTACAGCCCTGTGAAATAGGAACTATTATCCCATTTTGCAGATACTCTCACTCTTTTGCATCTAAAGTAATTGTGCATGTGGCCTAAATACATGTGAATAAACCAGTCACTTTTATTTATTTATTTTTAAATTCTATTTTAGATTTAGGGAGTACATGTATAGGTATGTTACCTAGGTATATTGCATAATGCTGAGGTTTGAGGTACAAATTATCCCATCACCCAGAAGTGAGCATAGTACCCAACAGTTAGTTTTTCAACTCTTACCCTCCTCCCTCCCTCCTCACTCTAGTAGTCCCGTGTCTATTGTTGCCAGCTTTATGTTCATGAGTACCCAGTGTTTAGCTCCAGCTTACAAGTGAGAACATGTTGTATTTGGTTTTCTATTCCTGCATTAGTTCACTTAGAATAATGGCCTCCAGCTCCATCTATGTTACTGCAAAGGACATGATCTTAGTCTTTTTATGGTTGCATAATATTCCATGGTGTACATGTACCACATTTTTCTTTATCCAATCCACCATTGATGGGCCCATAGGTTTATTCCATGTCTTTGCTATCGCGAATAGTGCTGCAATGAACATGCAAGTGCATGAATCTTTTTGATAAAGTGATTTTCTTTTGGTTATATACCCAGTAATAAGATTGTTGGGTCAAATGGTAGTTCCATTTTAAGTTCTTTGAGAACTCTCCAAACTGCTTTCCACAGCGGATGACCTAATTTACATTCCCTCCAGCAGTGTATAAGTGTTTTCTTTTCTTGGCAGCCTTGCCAACGTCTGTTGTTTATTGACTCTTTAATAATTGCCATTCTGACTGGTGAGAGATGGTGTCTCTTTGTGGTTTTGATTTGCATTTCTGTGATGATTATTGATGTGGAGCATTTTTTCATATGTTTGCTAGCTGTATGTCAAAAGGCATTTTTAAATCATATTTTGCAATTAGATTTAACTAGTTTCTCAGGACTTATTGCAGCTGAAATATACACCAAGTCGAGGTGATCTATTCCTTTGAACTCAAATAAGTTCAGAAGGACAAATCACACGCCGGGCTCTGAAGTCAGGAATGTCTGTTTGCTTATTCCAGGAGCAAAGTGCTTTATTTAGATTTAAGTAGAAGAAATGTTTTCTTCACAGAAAGGAAAGGTCGTATTGGCCTTGCATGTTTGCTTTACAAGATTTTTATTGATTTGTTTATTCAACAAATATTTATTGGGCACTAACTGTGAGCTCTGAGCCTAGAATCTCACATTTACAAAAGTGAGGAAATGATTTGTTTGATACAAGCCTCAAGCCTAAGAAATTTCTAGAATTACCAAATCCTGGTTTAGGTGGCACCTATTGATTAAGTGTGATTTTTCAGCCTAGTTCCAATAGATGTTTAGAAACCCAAGCAGAGTGAGGAGGGTGGTAGAGTTGTAGATTATAAATCATAGAATTAAAGACCGTTAGAAAAAAAGTAGCTCATTTCCTGTACTTTAAAAGTGAGAGTCAGACAGACATGGGTTGTTAACTGTGTAACCTTGGGCAGGTAACCTCTTTGAGCCTCAGTTCATCATATGTAACATGGGAATAATAGCATCTGCCTTATAAAAAGATGGTAAGGATTACATAAGATAAATTATCTAAAGTTCTTAGTGTAGTGTCTGACATATACAACATACTCAGTACATGTTTACTGTTATTGTGATACCTGTTTTCCATGTGACGGGATGGAAACTCAGTGAAAGGAAGTGACTAGCCCAAAGTCACATAGCTTGATGATGTTAGGACAAATATTAGAACTCAGATCTCTACTAATAGTCAGATATGCCTTATACTACATACCGAGTTTACTCCCTGAGACCCAGGTCCACTTCCTGGACCTGTGAGAAATATTTGGGCTAATCCAAGGAGAAGGGAAAAGAATGACAAGGAAGTGCCTGACATAAGAAAATAATTCCTGGACTAAGAAAACGAAACAGCAAGGATGAAATAGAGAATAAGAGAGAAATAATTACAGAAAGTTTACAGAGCAATGTTGGAACATTACAATGCGTAGTCAATCACAGGACTGATCTCTATTCTAACTCCTTTATTCACTAAAAGCGAAATTGACTTTTTATTTATTTTTCTTGAGGGTGGTGGTGGAAGGTGGTTTAGAATGCATTTGTGATTCATAGAAAGTTACTGTGAATGCAGCTTACTATACAATTTCTATTTGCAAAACAAGGGAACACCATAATCGAAGTTGGAATGGAACCAAGAGTACTGCTAAGATATAAAGAATGATACATTATTAATTTTTTGCAACATGAACTGGCTCCTTATTAATTTTTTTAAGACACCCAGGCTGGAGTGCAGTGGCACAATCACAGTTCACTGCAACCTTGAACTCCTGGGCTCAAGTGATCCTCCCATCTCAGCCTCCTGAAAAGCAGGGACTACAGGCATGTGCCACCACACCTGGCTAATTTTTAAATTTTTTCATAGAAACTGGATCTCAACATGGTGCCCAGGCTGGCCTCAAACTGCTGGGCTCAAGCAATCCTGCTGCCTCAGCCTCCCAAAGTTTTGGGGTTACAGGTGTAAGCCACTGCACCAGGCCCAGAAATGATAGATTTTAAAAGAATATTGGGCTGGAGTGACACTTCATAGAAGTTGTTGAGAAATTTAGTAAAAATAAGAAAACAATGGCTCAATAGTAAAGTCATGTTGCTATTGCTTCATGTAGCCATAGTACAGTACAGCACTGAGAGAGATTGATTCTTTAGATGAAGATAGTCTTAAAAATTGGAAATATATTAAAAGAGCCACTCTGTTTCTACAGTAAAAGTGAAGGTTAATTTATACTTGCCTAAGCAAAAGATGATATTTTCTTTCCTAAACCATTCTTCAGTTTAATCAGAGGCCTGCAATATTGGTTATTACAAGATTCAAGAAATATTTAGGGGATTCCAGGAGTTTCCTAAAAGAAGCAAGGCCATTTTGCTCAATTTATTACTGCATAGTGCATGACACTCAGACTGGTGCCAGAAAGTCTGACTGGAGTTCCTATACTCCACCACAAGGGATACATTGTGATTTTTTCAGGTGTGTTTGCTGTATAAAAAGATTGTTCCAATATTGTGCACTTAAAAATTTGTTAAGAGGGTAGATCTCCTGTGAAGTGTTTTTTTAATCACAATAATATTTTTTAAAAGGTTGTTCCTTTTCTTCATACTTTAATTTTGAGTTTGCTAATTTTCCTCCCCTCAAAATAATTATATTTTATTTCAAGTAAAATATATTGGTAACAGCTTAATTGCTTATTCTTTTGATAATTTTCACCTTCACAGGGCATCAGGTACTGTTTATACAGCACTAGACATTGCAACAGGACAAGAGGTAAGTGCTAACGTTCAATGCTGATTTTTATTTTCTTTTATTCATATTTATCACTTATCTTCTTTGATAGCAACTTTGCCTAAAAAAAATATGGGTAGCACTGGGTTGAGATAGGTGTTTCCTTCATTGGTGCCCAAAGCCTCTGAAGTGAGTGGTTTACCCATGATTAACCAAAAATAAAAGTGGGGGGCATGAGTTTGTGGCACAGGGAAAGAGCTTAGTAAATAAAGAATGTGTATGTTTCACTCTGTGTCCCCCAAAATATGAATATTCATGTTTATTATAATGATTGTAATTCATTCTTGTATTTTAATTGCCATTCAGGTGGCCATAAAGCAGATGAACCTACAACAGCAACCCAAGAAGGAATTAATTATTAATGAAATTCTGGTCATGAGGGAAAATAAGAACCCTAATATTGTTAATTATTTAGATAGGTAAGTGTTTTGTCTCGTTATGTACTTGTATTCTTTGTGGGATGTCATTTTTTCTTGTCAAATTACTTTATTTGGGATTCGTTTATTTAACAGTCATTCTGCAAATATTTCTCAAATGCTACAATGTAGTAGAGTATTAGATCTATTGCTAAACTTGCACTCATTTAGCTTTGTCCACATATCAGACACTTGAAGAAACATTTTATGGTCTTGGTTGTAAATAAAAGAAGTTTGCATAATTTCGTTTTGAGAATCACAGCTCCATTTTGGCAGAAAATAGACCATTGCATATAGGAAGGAGTAGTGGTGTTTTAAACATTACATCAAGTGTTTGTTTGGAGCCAGTACAATTTCTGGGAGTCTAAGTGAAGAAGGCTGACTACCATGGCCCGCTATAATGGCTTTAATGGGTGCTTTGTGATTAACTGACAGTGAGGTCTAGGGAATTCAGACTTTAATCTCAAACCTTTTTCCTAAACCAGGTAATTAATGTCTCTTTCATCAGTGGTATTAACAGTGTGTTATAAATAGGTATTTAAAGGCAGCACTAACTCTTCACTTCTGGTTAACATCTCTCTCATTCAATTTCAAAAAGAGTTTGTTTAGTACCACTGTGCTATGTTCTCTGAAGGTGATACAAAGAAACTAAATCTAGGTCTTCAACCTCAATACCTCAATAAGCTTAAAATGCTGTTTTCTGCTTTTTGGGCCAGGTAGACCAATGTTACAGAAGAAGGAAAAACTGGGAGAAAAGAGGGTCAAATTTTACAGTCTTTTTTTTTTTTTTTTTTTTTAAACAGAGTCTTGCTCTGTTGCCCTGGCTGGAGTGCAGTGGCACGATCTCAGCTCACTGCAACCTCTGCCTCCTAGGTTCAAGCAATTCTCCTGCCTCAGCCTCCCAAGTAACTGGGATTACAGGTGTGCACCACCACACCCAGCTAATTTTTTGTATTTTAGTAGAGATGGGGTTTTGCCATGTTGGCCAGGCTGGTCTCAAACTCCTGGCCTCAGGTGACCCACCCACCTTGGTCTCCCAGAGTGCTGGGATTACAGGCGTGAGCCACTCCACCTGGCCACAAATTTTACAGTCTTGATCAGTGTCTTCTAAAGTGTAACTTAGGAACCACCTGCAACAGAGTAACCTAAAGTCATTCTGTGTTTGTAATTTTGCAAAAAATAAAAAATAAAAAAATAAAAAATGCATCTACACTTATAAAAAATGCAGAATTCTAGGCTGCTTTCCATAAATAATAAGATGAGGACTGGACTGTGAAGTTTTATTTTTAACAGGTTTTCCAGGTGAATTTTATGGACACCATAGTTTGAACAATACTGAATATAAAATCTTGCTTCACATTGATATGGGTCTTAGGGCAGAGTGGGAACGTTGGGGTCACTCCATTTCCTATAATTTATCTTTCTTGATAAGCAAGGTTTCAGAGAGACCTGATTATACTGCTGAAGTGCCTTCAGATGGTGTCAGGTGATTTGAATAACCTCATGCTCTCTTTGCCTGAATTATAGGGCTCTGGTGACCCTTGGCTCCATATTTGATCACTTGGGGTATGCCCCTCAATACCTTCTGAAAGGTAACGGGCGTGGCACAACTCAGAGTTGACTTCTATCAGAACTGAGGCCTGGGAATATCAGAGTCTCCAATTTTTTAGCGTCATAAGGCAAAGTCTTTTCTTTTCTTGTTATAGCTACTTGGTGGGTGATGAACTATGGGTAGTCATGGAATACTTGGCTGGTGGCTCTCTGACTGATGTGGTCACAGAGACCTGCATGGATGAAGGACAGATAGCAGCTGTCTGCAGAGAGGTAAGCAAATAGAGCATTTCCAGCTGAGAAGAACACCAAAATTGGCAGTTCTTCGTTTCTGATTATTCAGAATGTTTATGTCATTAAAGTAACAATAGTAGAACTTTTCCACTGAAAACAATTGGAGAGGCCAACTTCAATTTGAATTCTGTCCTAATAGCACTCCCCAGCATCACCCTCCTGAGCCCCTTGTTTATTTTAGCTGCCTTTTGTGAATCTTTTAGTTCCATTATGTCATTCGTGAGGTGCCATATCTAAACCCACATGCTGTAGTTTCGGTGAACATGGGAAACAGTGATATTGGCATAACACTTCTTTCTAATTTGGGGAAGTTTTTACATGATACTTGTTTTATCCTGCATGTGTAATATGAGCCATGTAAAATAAGTTATATTTTCATCATTTTTATAAGGCAATTTAAACGAGGTCTTCCCTCAGCCCAGAAAGCAGTTGCTTTCACAGTACAATCTGAACTTCCCTTACCGCCCCACAGGGGGCCTGACAGTCTGTCTCTTTTCCAGTAAGTGTCATACCCCTAAGGGGTTTCAAACTAAATTAAAGATATATTATTACATTTATTATGTTGACTATTAAAACGCACACACACTTTTTACTGGAGTCTCATCTTAGGCATTATAAGCTATCCCATTTATTTTGGTGAGGTTTTCTATCAACAAAAGTAGGAACTCCGACTCACTGAAACTTGAAAACCAATGATAGAAAAACAAAACTAAGTGATATCAGCTAATCTGTTTTTTTGTTTTGTTTTGTTTTTGTAAGTTGTTCACTTAAATTTCTTCCTTCCTTGCTCTCCTCTCATTATCATTTTCCCACCCCACATATCCACCAAACATATATGTTTTCTATTCATGCCATAAATCAAACTTACTACCCTGAGCCTGTGGTTTCCTTCTTCCAGCACCACACTGCAAAGGCATTTCCAAACAAGTGCCTATTACTTCATAGCCTCGGAGTGGTTCCCAAACCTGGCTACCCGTTAGAAATAGTTTGGGGCACTTGTTTTAAATGTAGATTCCTGGGTTTCACTCCAGAACTTCTGAATCAAATCATACCATGTACAATGAAGCTTACTACAGCTGTAGAAGACCAAGCTGAATCCTCCAAATAACTGGGCCAAAGTATATTAATTGGTTAGTTTGACTGTTTTAAGGATTGGTGCTATTTATCACATTATCATTCTTCATGTCCTAGTCTGATGTGTCAGCCATCATACTTAGCATGTATAATGCTAAGTGGCATCATTGATGTAAATGGTAATGTGACTTTAAAGTGGTGTTATTGAAGCATTCAGTAATTGATTTCACTTGACAAAATAAAGTTATATCCCTGCCCAAAACTTATCTAGAAATAAAACTTAGTATTAAAAAATTATTTGTGATATAATTAGAACTTTTTTTTCTGATTTAATAGTGCCTGCAAGCTTTGGATTTCTTGCACTCAAACCAGGTGATCCATAGAGATATAAAGAGTGACAATATTCTTCTCGGGATGGATGGCTCTGTTAAATTGAGTAGGTATTTTGGTTCAGGTGGTGTTAGAGTATCAGGGAATTTCTGTTCTTTTATTGTATATCTTAAGAAGATAATGGTTACTGAAAGTGATTTATTTGAAAGAAGTTACAGCCCAATTTGAAGTAAAGAATTTTTCTAACACTATTCCTGATTATTGTGACCACATTTTTTGGATTTAATATTTCAGAATTTCTAGTGACTTGTGGAATGAATAAATGACAACTACCTAATTAGGAAACTGAAAAATTCTGTAAGTTTGAGAAAACAGTGATGAGGAGGAATTAGATTGAAGTCTAGTAAAAATGACATCACATTAGTCAATTATTTCAGACCTTCTTAAAATCAGGACCAGCTGAGACATCAGTTAACAAAAAGGTATGAGCTAGGCAGTTGTGGAAACTCAGTGTGTAACAAAGGAAGATACGGCCATATCTGAAAGTGATATATTGTGAAAAGGAAAATAATTTGGGCTTATTTTAACTGGCTTTTCTTCTCTGCAGCTGACTTTGGGTTCTGTGCCCAGATCACTCCTGAGCAAAGTAAACGAAGCACTATGGTGGGAACCCCATATTGGATGGCACCTGAGGTGGTGACTCGAAAAGCTTATGGTCCGAAAGTTGATATCTGGTCTCTGGGAATTATGGCAATTGAAATGGTGGAAGGTGAACCCCCTTACCTTAATGAAAATCCACTCAGGGTAAGTCAGAAGAGAAGTCAGGTACTTTATTCCCAGCAAAGGGGAAAGGCCAAATATCATTTCTAGCTTCCACCAAAAGTGACCAGAATGGGCTCTTTTCTGAGACCAGTAACATAGAAGCACCAAGTTATAATTTTCAAATTTACTGTAAGCTTTTTAAAGTTTATCTTACAATGTCTCAACAGTTTTCCTTTTCTCTTTCTTTTTTCTTCTTCTTCTTTTTTTTTTTTTGAGAAAGAGCAACTACTCTTTTTTTATTCTTTTTCTCACTTAATTCTTTTTTCCTTCCAACTTTTATTTTAGGTTCACGGGGGGGTACATATGCAGGTTTATTACAAGGGTAAATTCCATGCTGTTAGGGTTGGTGTACAGATTATTTCATCTCCTAGGTAATGAATGGAGTACTCAATAGGTAGTTTTTAGATCCTCAGATTCCTCCCACCCTCCACTCTCAAGTAGGCCCCAGTGTGAATTTTTCACTTCTTTGAGTCTGTGTGTACTCAATGTTTAGCTCCCACTTATGAGTGAACATGTAACATTTGGTTTTCTGTTTCTACATTAATTTGCTTAGAATAATGGCCTCCAGCTGCATCCATGTTGCTGTAAAGGACATGATTTCATTCTTTTTTATGACTACATAGTATTCTATGGTATATATGTTCCACATTTCCATTATCCAATCCACTGTTGATGGACATATAAATTAACTCCATGTCTTTGCTACTGTGAATAGTGCTGCAATGAACATACACGTGTCTATGTCTTTATTGTAGGACAATTTATACTCCTTTGATTATATACCCAGTAATGGGATTGCTGAGTTGAATGATTTATATTCCTTTGGGTATATACCCAGTAATGGGATTGCTGAGTTGAATGATAGTTTTAAATTCTTTGAGAAGTCTCCAAACTGCTTTTTTTCTTTTTTTTTTTTTTTTTTTTTTGAGACGGAGTCTGGCTCTGTCGCCCAGGCTGGAGTGCAGTGGCGCGATCTCGGCTCACTGCAAGCTCCGCCTCCCGGGTTCATGCCATTCTCCTGCCTCAGCCTCCCGAGTAGCTGGGACTACAGGCGCCCACAACCGCGCCCGGCTAATTTTTTTGTATTTTTAGTAGAGACGGGGTTTCACCATGGTCTCGATCTCCTGACCTTGTGATCCGCCCGCCTCGGCCTCCCAAAGTGCTGGGATTACAGGCATGAGCCACCGCGCCCGGCCTCCAAACTGCTTTTTATAGTGGCTGAACTAATTTACATTCCCTCCAGCAGTGTATAAGCATTCCATTTTCTCCTGAACCTCGCCAGCATCTGTTATGTTTTGACGGTTTTTTTGTTTTTTTTTTTTGAGACAGAGTCTGCTGTGTTGCCTAGGCTGGAGTGCAATGGCCTGATCATGATCTTGGCTCACTGCAACCTCCGCCTGCTAGGTTCAAGTTATTAGTGCCTCAGCCTCCCAAGTAGATGGGATTACAGGCATGCACCACCATGCCTGGTTAATTTTTTATATTTTTGGTAAAGACAGGCTTCACTATGTTGGCCAGGCTGGCCTCAAACTCCTGGCCTCAAGTGATCTACTTGCCTCGGCCTCCCAAAGTGCTGGGATTACAGGCATGAGCCACTGTGCCTAGCCCCTTCTTGACTTTTTAATAATAACCATTCTGACTGGTGTAAGATGGTATTCATTGTGGTTTTGATTTGAATTACTCTAATGATTAGTGATGTGGAGCATTTTTTCATATGCTTGTTGGGCACATGTATATCTTCTTTTGAGAAGTGTCTGTTCATGTCCTTTGTCCAATTTTGAATGGGGTTGTTTGATTTTTGCTTATTAAGTTCCTTATAGAAGCTGGATATTAGACCTTCATCAGATGCATAGTTTGCAAATATTTTCTCCATTTCTGTAGGTTGTCTGTTTACACGATTGATAGTTTCTTTTGCTGTGCAGAAGCTCTTCACTTAAATGAAGTTCCATGTGTCAATTTTTATTTTTGTTGAAATTGCTTATGGAGTCTTTATCATGAAATATTTGCCAGGGCCCATGTCCAGAATGGTATTTTCTAGATTTTCTTCTAGGGTTTTTGTAGCTTTAGGTTTTGCATTTAAGTATTTAATCCATCTTGAGTTGATTTTTGCATATGATGAAAGGAAAGGATCCAATTTCAATCTTCTGCTTATGGCTAGCCAGTTATCCCAGCACCGTTTATTGAATAGGTAGTCCTTTCCCCATTGTTTATTATTGTTGACTTTGTCAAAAATCAGGTGGTTGTGGGTGTGCGACTTTGTTTCTGGGTTGTCACATCTGTCCTATTCATCTATGTGTCCATTTTTGTACCAGTACCATGCTGTTTTGGTTACTGTAGGCTTGTAGTGTAGTTTAAAGTCAGGTAATGTGATGCCTCCATCTTTGTTGTTTTTGCTTGGGATTGCTTTGGCTATTGGGGCTTTGTTGGTTCCACATGAATTTTAGAATAGTTTATTCTAATTCTGTGAAAAATGTCGTTGGTATTTTGATATGAACAGTATTGATTCTGTACATTACTTTGGGCAGTATGGCCATGTTAAAAATATTGATTCTTCCTATCCAAGAACATGGAAAGTTTTTCCATTTGTTTTTGTCATCTCTGGTTTCTTTCATCAGTGTTTTGTAATTTTTGTTGTAGAGATCTTTCACCTTCCTGGTTAGCTGTATTCCTAGGTATTTTATTTTTTAGGGCTGTTGTGAATGGGATTGTGCTATTGATTTAGCTCTTAGTTGGATGTTGTTGGTGTATAGAAATGCTATTAAGTTTTTTAGCATTGATTTTGTATCCTGAAACTTTGCTGAAGTTGTTTATTAGATTTAGAAGCCTTTGGGCAGAGACTATGGGTTTTCTAGGTATAGAATCATTTCATCTGGGAAGAGAGAGAGTTTAATTTCTTCTCTTCCTGTTTGGATGCCTTTTATTTCTTTCTCTTGCCTGATTATTCTGGCTAGGACTTTTAACATTTTTCTAACATGCTTTGATTGTATTTTTAATGACAAGGGTCTTTAAGATTCCTTAGTATAGCTTTCTAATGTAAAATATATGTAGCTTTTTTTTTAAGTTAGATGTGGGGAGAAAGTACTTTTATTACATGACATGGTTAAATGATCAATCTAAAAAACACTTGCTTTATAATTACTTTAACAAAGTAAATAAATGCATTTCCAGAACAGCTGTAATTTTTAAATTGGATTTTCCTTCATTATCAGTAATGATTTATTGATTAACAACAGCTTAGTGGGTATTGAATGGAACACAGAGATAGACATAGTGCTAACCTGGTGAAATCACAAACTTAATTAGATTGTCAAGTAGAAAATGATAGGAAACAGTTTGCATTTGCTAACTCACTTTGCTACCACAAAATCAGAGATTTGATCTTCACGTGATCTTGTTATCCCTGCAAAGAGAAAAACTTCATTTCACAACCTAACCCTATCATCTTATTTTGGAGATGTGCTATTGATCATGTGGAGAAAAGGAAAGAGGTATGAAAGAAATGCTTACTCAGTGCAGAAGTGTGCCATAGGTATTTTGTTGTGTATAGCCCAGCAGTGAGCTATTAACAGAAGTTGTGTTTTGTATATATAATAGGCATCACATTGTTTAAAAAAGAAAATATGCACGGATTCAAATTCTACTCTCAAAATTCATGTACAGTGCTAGTATCATAGGCATCTTGTATATTGCCTGTATCATTACCACTAGGAGTCTAAAATTGAATTGTACCCGTGGTATGCAAAAAGAAAAAAAAACATTGTTCTTAGTAAATGGTTAAGAGTTTTCATATAAAGCTTGTAAAATCCATATGCAAATCAAATATATGTGGCTTTCTATGCATGTAAAGAGACCTATCAACTAACTGTCTAGTTGTTTTTGCAGTTAAACATTTTGTAGTTGGGAGCAGAATTCCCTATGTATGGAGAGGAGGACAGCTTCCTCCTGGCTGTCTCCTAACTCTTGTTTTATTCCCTGTGCTGATTAGAAAACAACAGATATGAGGGAATACCCTAATGAATGCTATAGGCTATTTCTCTGATCTCATGAAAAAATCTGGAAATGAGATGTGCACATTGATTAGCTGCCTTCAGGGCTGAGTGGAAAAGAAGGAGCATTTTCCCACCATTTGTGGGATAGCCCTCCATGGATTTAATCAAGTCCACCCCGACCTATGTTGCAGCACATCAGGATAATTACATGGGCTTTTCCTTATTGTTTAACCACCTTTGCCCATTAAGAAATCGCAGTGAAAGAACACATCAGACGTCTTGTTTCTATGGATTTCCTCCCCTAAGTCTTTGGAGTTTGGAGGCACTAAATGGATTATGGCTATTTTGCTTTCTGCCTTCTAATGAGTAATTTACAACCTGCAAATTTTAAGGATTAAACAAATGGCTCTGTAAAACAACTAGTCTCGGTAATGGATTTATTACCTTCTTCAGTTCCCCAATTACAATTGATCTCTCTTTAGCTAGGCTGCTAATTGTTAGAAAAAAGGAAACAGGTTTTGATCTTTATAGGCATCTTCTAGCCTGGGATTAGAACTCATAATTAACAGCTTGTATCTTAGATTCCACCGCTTGATATCTAAACAAGTACTTGCAGATTAACAAACCACATGGTTCAGGAAGCCTACATTAAGTCTGCAACAAAAAGACCTGTCAGAAAGACCACCCTGTTGAATTCCACTGATAAGGATTTACTCTAACTTTGCTCATTACTCTCTGTATGTGTGATAAACCTTCAATTAATCAATCAACAAGCCCATATAGAGCTAGCCCTATTCTAATTTTGTCTCTTCTAGGCATCAGGAGTACTTTTTTTGGTTTCTATTTCAAATATGTTTTCCTAATGTTCTCTTGAAGGAAACACAATGTCTCAGGCTATATGCTCTTATTTGGAATCTTTAAAATGTAGTCGCTGAAACCGTGGGGAGATTGGAGAGAAAAAAGATCTAACATGAGCCTACACGGAGCAGCGTTTTCTTGGATCCTGGTGCCCAGGCCATATGTGAGAAAATAGAAAATAATCAAGAGCTTTAAGAGGAGTATAAAAGAGTGCCAGATTAGTCCTTTCTTTAATATCCTTCCAACACTACAACCATCCACTAATGTGTGCTTTGAGGTGGAGAGAGGTAGAAGGAAGGAAGTGGAAGAAAGACAGAGTAGTAGAGTACAGGGTAGCATGTTGATGTGAAAAATTTTGGTCTTGTAGTCAGGCAGATCTGGGTGTGTCCTGGCTCTATAACCTGCAAGCTCTGTGACTGTCTGCAAGTTACTTAAAACCTTTCTAAGCCTGCTTCCTATCTGTAAAATGAGAACTATATCTATCTTACAGCGTTAGTATGGAAACTAAATGAATAACACCTAGCACAGTGTCCAGTTCATTGTAAGAAATGTATATATATATGAAAATGTATATATGGATAGTAAAGTAGTATGATAGGAAAAACAGAGAAAGGATGTTTAGAGGTTTTTTTT